>NC_091289.1:99678122-99978122 GCF_032444005.1 Ranitomeya imitator | reverse complement strand
GCTATGTAAATGCCTAGTGTCCAGCCCGATGGGCTGTGTTTCGTCTTCTTTCCTCCACTCCATCCTTCCCCGCTGTCTGCAATATTTTCGGGAATTTGAGTAGGTGTCCTCCATAGTTCTCGTGTGCACACAGCGAAATACTTCCAGGACATGCGCAGTAATGCTTTTCGGCTTTGCCCGCAGTTGGGCAAAAGCATACTAAGCGTGTGCGAGGCAAGATTGTATTGCGCACGTGCGAACTATGGAGGACACCTACTCAAATTCCCAAAAATATTGCGGACAGCGGGGAAGGATAGGGTGCAGGAAAGAAGACGAAACACTGCCCATCGGACCGGACACAGGGCATTTACATAGCCCGCCAATTTGAGGTGACAGATTCCCTTTAAACTTTACTACCATTATGCATTAACACCTTATATACTGTACATTACCATAATACAGTACATTAGACACAAGTTACTTTTTCATATAAAAATGCACAACGGTATTCACAAAGCAAGTCGGTTGTCTTCAGCAGCAGAAACAGGTTCAGACAGTCCACAATCCTACAATGTATTTTAAAAGTGTAGCTATCCAATGCAAAGTGTCATGTGTGAGAAAGAGGAAAATAAGACCATGTCAAGTCTGTCCCAATATTGCTGTGTAAGAACTGCGACCCCACACATAATGCCAATGATCGCTTCCTCAGGGAACGATTCCTCAGTAGCACAGTTGCCTGCCACTTAGCTTAAATGACAGGTATTGTCCAGAGGTGCTAATTTACATTTAAATTCTATAAAATTAATACCACAAGAAGAAAGAGATGTAGGGAGAGCGATACATGGTAAAATTTATTGTAACAATGTGTTTCGGAAGAGGTTAGTTGGCCACCAGATATGTGCAACACAGTTCAATAAATTCTAGACAAGTGGGTCTCACACTTCTAAATCATCTTGCTTTTCCCATTGTTTTTTCCTGAATATAATTTCATGAGATTTCCCACAAAGACACAAGCATGCTTGGTGTCTTCTGCCAGCTATCGACAAGACTCTTTTTCCCATATATTAAATGTAAATAGAAAGTTTTCAAAAGCTTTAGCATTATAGAAATAATGCACTTTCTTCTTCTCTTTTAGATAAAAAGAAAGCAAGGTAAGGTTTTATGTTTCATGTTGATTTTTTCTTTAAACCCTTAAGGAACAAGTTACATTTGAGCCTATTGACAAAGCCCTATTTTTTTAATCCTGATCTGTGTCATTTTATGAGGTTAGGAGTTTGAACTCTGGAATGCTTCTACATATCCCAGTGATTGAGATTGTTTTTTTCGTGACATACTGTACTTTATGTGAATGGTAAATTTAGGTCAATAAAACTTGTATCTATTTATGAAAATAATCATAAATTTAGAACATTTAGAAAATGTTTCTGACTTTAAATTTGTATGCACTAATAGCAGATTTCAAACAAAATGGTTAATAAATGACATTTCCCATGTTTCTACTTTTGGACTGCAAGATTTTTTCAGCCATCTTTAATTTTCTTTTTAGAAGGGATAAAGTTTAGCAGCAAATTTCCATTTTTCGTGAATACTTCCAAATTTTATTTGTTAAACAGAACTTTTCTGATTTGAAGTGACTTTGAGTGGTACATTTATTAAAAAGCAAAACAAAGCTGATTTTAAAAACTGCAGCCCTTAATGTATTCAAAACTTCTACCAGAATATTTCAGTCTTTCAGTGCCTTTCAGAAATTCACACAAAGTTTAAAAACAAATGAAAATTTATATTTTTTTCCACTAAAATATTGCTTTAACCCTAAACTTTTTATTGCCACAAAGGGTAATAGGCAATAATTAGTCCCACAATGTATTACGCAATTTCTCAGAAATTCAGCAAAACCCCTTATGGGGTCAAAAGTGAATGTTTTAGTAACAGGCAGTGCTTGGAAAATCAGATGCACCATTTTTTTTGGAGAGAAATTTTGATTGGAATATATAGCATGACTCCCCTTCCCAAATGATTACATTTTGAAATCTATACACCTCAAGGAATTCAAGTAGCAATCATTTAGAATAAAACAGATGCTTCACAAAAGTTTACACCATTGGAATATAAAAATGAAAAATGAAATTATTTACGTAAAAATTATGCTTTAGCTTAAAATGTTCCTTTTCCTTTTCATAAAGGTAATAGGAGAAGATGGACCCCAAATTTGTACAAAATTTCTCCAGAATGTGGCCCATATGTCGTCCAAAGTTTCAGTTATTCCTCACAGTTACCAAATAACAAATAATATCAGCAACTGTTACTGAAGAAAGTGAACACTACCAAAACCAATATACCAATAATATCACCTAAAAGGATGAAATACTTCCAGACCATGACCCTATATTTTTACTACATAATGTCTGAATATAAGCACCATATCATCACTGAACGAAATCCACTATATCAAGACCAATGTACCGTATCTATAAAATCATATACAAGGTAAAAATATCGCCACAGTATGGCAGAGCATAATACCACCAAATAGTAACCAAATCATTCCACAAAGATCAATACTGAACATTAACAAAAATTACAGTGTTAACACCATTATTATCATCATCAGTGACTGTTATACTTATGAGCTTTGTATTGTGGATTCAGAGTTGGGCTGGTTAAATTTAAGTGGATTAGTGATATACAGATAATGTGAAAATACCATTACTACATGGAGAGTAGCCCTACAAATTGTAAAAAGACAGTGACTCTGACATGTATAGTGCCCATAAAATTAACCCCTTAGTGACAGAGCCAATTTGGTACTTAATGACCGAGCCAATTTTTGCAATTCTGACCACTGTCACTTTATGAGGTTATAACTCTGGAACGCTTCAACGGATCCCAGCTGATTCTGAGATTGTTTTTTCATGACATATTGTACTTCATCTCAGTGGTAACAATTCTTCAATATTACTTGCGATTATTTATGAAAAAAATGGAAATATGGCGAAAATTTTTAAAATTTTGCAATTTTCAAACTTTGTATTTTTATGCCCTTAAATCAGAGAGTTATGTCATGAAAAATAGTTAATAAATAACATTTCACACATGTCTACTTTACATCAGCACAATTTTGGAAACAAAATTTTTTTGTTAGGGAGTTATAAGGGTTAAAAGTTGACCAGCAATTTCTCATTTTTACAACACCTTTTTTTTTAGGGACCACTTCACATTTGAAGTCATTTTGAGGGGTCTATATGATAGAAAATAACCAAGTGTGACAACATTCCAAAAACGACACCCCTCAAGGTTCTCAAAACCACATTCAAGAAGTTTATTAACCCTTTACGTGCTTCACAGGAACTGAAACAATGTGGAAGGAAAAAATGAACATTTAACTTTTTTTTGCAAACATTTTAATTCAGAACCATTTTTTTTATTTTCACAAGTGTAAAAACAGAAATTTAACCATAAATTTTGTTATGCAATTTCTCCTGAATACGCCAATACCCCATATGTGGGGGTAAACCACTGTTTGGGCGCACCAAAGAACTTGGAAGTGAAGGAGCGCCGTTTGACTTTTTCAATGCAGAATTGGCTGGAATTGAGATCGGACGCCATGTCACGTTTAGAGAGCCCCTGATGTGCCTAAACAGTGGAAACCCCCCACAATTGACACCATTTTGTAAACTAGACCCCTTAAGGAACTTATCTAGATGTGTGTTGAGCACTTTGAACCCCCAAGAGCTTCACAGAAGTTTATAACGTAGAGCTGTGAAAATAAAAAATCGCATTTGTTTACACAAAAATGATCTTTTCGCCCACAAATTCTTATTTTCACAAGGGTAACAGGAGAAATTAGACCACAAAAGTTTTAGTGCGATTTCTCCTGAATACGCCAATACCCGATATGTGGGGGTAAACCACTGTTTGGGCGCACCGCAGAGCTTGGAAGTGAAGGAGCGCCGTTTTACTTTTTCAATGTTGAATTGGCAGGAATTGAGATTGGACGCCATGTCGCGTTTGGAGAGCCCCTGATGTGCCTAAACAGTGTAAACCCCCACAAGTGACACCATTTTGGAAACTAGACCCCCTCATGGAACTTATCTAGATGTGTGGTGAGAACTTTGAATGCCCAAGTGCTTCACAGAAGTTTAGAATGCAGAGTCGTGAAAATAAAAAATATTTTTTTTCCACAAAAAAGATTTTTTAGCCCCCAAGTTTTTATTTTCACAAGGGTAACAAGAGAAATCGGACCCCAAATGTTGTTGTCCAATTTGTCCTGAGTATGCTAGTACCCCATATGTGGGGGTAAACCACTGTTTGGGCGCACGGCAGAGCTCGGAAGGAAGGAGCGCCGTTTTGGAATGCAGACTTTGATAGAATGGTCTGCGGGCGTTATGTTGCGTTTGCAGAGCCCCTGATGTACCTAAACAGTAGAAACCCTCCACAAGTGACCCCATTTTGGAAACTAGACCCCCAAGGAACTTATCTAGATGTGTGGTGAGAACTTTGAATGCCCAAGTGTTTCACAGAAGTTCAGAATGCAGAGTCGTGAAAATAAAAAAATTATTTTTTTTGCACAAAAAAGATTTTGTAGCCCCCAAGTTTTTATTTTCACAAGGGTAATAGGAGAAATTGGACCACTAACGTTGTTGTCCAATTTATCCCGAGTACGCTGATTCCCCATATGTGGGGTAAACCACTGTTTGGGCGCACGGCAGAGCTCGGAAGGGAAGGAGCGCCGTTTTGGAATGCAGACTTAGATAGAATGGTCTGTGGGCATTATGTTGCATTTGCAGAGCCCCTGATGTACCTAAACAGTAGTAACCCCCCACAAGTGACCCCGCTTTGGAAACTAGACCCCCCAAGAAACTCATCTAGATGTGTGGTGAGAACTTTGAATGCCCAAGTGCTTCACAGAAGTTTAGAATGCAGAGTCGTGAAAATAAAAAAATATTTTTTGTTTCCACAAAAAAGATTTTGTAGCCCAAGTTTTTATTTTCACAAGGGTAACAGGAGAAATTGGACCCCAAAAGTTGTTGTCCAATTTATCCCAAGTACGCTGCTGCCCCATATGTGGGGGTAACCCAGTGTTTGGGCGCACGGCAGAGCTCAGAAGGGAGGGAGCACCATTTGACTTTTTGAGCGCAAAATCGGCTGTCGTGTTTGGAGACCCCCTGATGTACCTAAACAGTGGAAACCCCCCAATTCTAGCTCCAACCCTAACCCAACAGACCCCTAACCCTAATCCCAACCCGATCCATAATTCTAATCACTAACCCTAACGATAATCACAACCCTTACCCCAAAACAACCCTAATGTCAACCCTAACCATAACCCTAATCAAAACCCTAAATCCAACACACCCCTAATCCTAATCTCAACCCTAACCTCAAACCTAACCCTAATCACAATACACCCCTAATCACAACCCTAACCTTAACCCTAATCCCAAACCTAACCCTAATCCCAAGCGTAACCCTAATGCCAACCCTGACCCTAATACCAACCCTAATCCAAACCCTAACTCTAATCCCAACTCTAACCCTAACTTTAGCCCCAACCCTAGCCCTAACTTTAGCCCCAACCCTAACCCTATCCCTAAGGCTACTTTCACACTTGCGTTGTTTGGCATCCATCGCAATCCATCGTTTTGGACAAAAAACGGATCCTGCAAATGTGCCCGCAGGATGCGTTTTTTGCCCATAGACTTGTATTGCCGACGGATCGTGACGGATGGCCACACGTTGCGTCCGTCGTGCACTGGATCAGTTGTGTTTTGGCGGACCATCGGCACAAAAAACGTTCAATGTAATGTTTTTTTGTACGTCGCGTCCGCCATTTCTGACTGCGCATGCGTGGTCGTAACTCTGCCCCCTCCTCCCCAGGACATAGATTGGGCAGCGGATGCGTTGAAAAACTACATCCGCTGCCCATGTTGTGCACAATTTTCACAACGTGCGTCGGTATGTCGGGCCGACGCATTGCGACGGCCCCGTACTGACGTAAGTGTGAGAGAAGCCTAACCCTAAATTTAGCCCCAACCCTAACCCTAAATTTAGCCCCAACCCTAACCCTAAATTTAGCCCCAACCATAACCCTAAATTTAGCCCCAACCCTAACCCTGAATTTAGCCCCAACCCTAACCCTAAATTTAGCCCGAACCCTAACCCTAGCCCTAACCCTAACCCTAACCCTAGCCCTAACCCTATCCCTAACCCTAGCCCTAACCCTAACTCTAGCCCTAACCCTAACCCTAATTTTAGCCCCAACTGCTCTTCTCCTGCCGGCCGGCAGATGGCGATAGATGGCGGGCGCACTGCGCATGCGCCCGCCATTTTCTTTTCCCCAGCAGCCAGGACGAGCAGCAGGAGGACCCAGGGACACCGGAGAAGTATGATAGGGTCCCCGAATCCCCCTATTTCTCTGTTCTCTGATGTCGATCACATCAGAGGACAGAGAATTACACTTTGCTTCTTTTTTTTTTTGCGGTCGCCGGTAAACAGTTAATTACCGGCGATCGCAAAACAGGGGTCGGTAAAACCGACCCCGATCATGTTCTTTGGGGTCTCGGCTACCCCCGGCAGCCGAGACCCCAAAGATTCTCCCGGTGCCGGACGGCGGGCGCACTGCGCATGCGCCCACCATTTTGAAGATGGTGGCGCCCATCGGGATCCACGAGGAGCACCGGGGGAGACAGGTAAGTATTGGGGGGCTACCTGGGACCCCATTTCTCTGTCCTCTGATGTGCGATCACATCGGAGGACAGAGAAATTAAAAAGAAATCGCTTTTTTTTGCGATCGCCGGTAAACGGTTAATTACTGGCGATCGCAAATGCGGGGTCGGTGAAAAAACCCCCGAATCATGTTCTCTGGGGTCTCGGCTACCCCCGGCAGCCGAGACCCCGGAGAAAATCCGACTCTGGGGGACGCTATTTACTTTTTTCACAGCGCCGTTAATTAACGGCGCTGTGGTTTAAGTACCCTTAGCGGCCGCCATTAAAAGGCGTATCGGCGGTCGTTAAGGGGTTAATCATGCCATAGGTATGGCACTTAGAAATAAATTCAGTATTCACCAAACCTCTGTTTCACATGATATGCATGCCATAAGCCGAGCAGCAAGTTATCTATTGATTTTACATGATGATGATATTGTGATATCCTGTGCCATAGGCCTGCATTTTCCAAGATAATGGCCTCTAGTTTCCTGTGTCCTATCAGGTGATGTGAAACAATACTTTGGGTAATCCTAAGGTCCTGTGTCTCATCACATTGGTAATCTGGTGCTTGCTTGAAAATCTTGTAACTAGAAAAGAATCTATCCATGAGTCCAGAAGTCCAGTGCTAGTGACACTACTAGTGGTCCAGCAGCACTTAACTTACAGTAGCGTCCTAAAGTTTTTCATTTTTTAAAAAGTGTGATTACTTTTGTCGGGTTGTTGTGATGCCATTTTCCTGGTGATTTTAGTAAATCGGAAGCAAATGCTTGTCAGTAGAGATGGGCAGATACCTGGATGTTCGGGTCCAGCAGGTTCGCCGAACAGTTACAAAAAGTTTGAGATCACGTACCAGAACAGTGCTTGAACCCAAACTCCAACCCAAACACTTGAACGGGGGGCCTGAACATCCAGTGTTTGCCACACAGTCATGTGCATGACAGTGTGGCAAACACTGCTTCTGATCGGCATTAAATCATCACCGCCAGTGAAACAGACGCGGTTCCTGTTGTGAATTCTGTGGCTGAGTTCACTTCTGTGGTCACAAGTGGTATTGCAGTCTCTGGGCTTCCTCCCTCAGGTGTTTTGGTGAGCTCGTTGGCTGCCTTGCTATTTAGCTCCACCTGAGTCTGTCTTCCTTGCTCCTTGTCAATGTTCCAGTGTTGGATCTGAGCTACTGCATCTTTCCTTGGGCCTGCTGCTCTGCTAGATAAGTGCTTCTAGTTTGTTTTCTGTTTTTTCTGTCCAGCTTGTTATTATCTTTTGCTGGAAGCTCTGAGAAGCAAAGGGGTGCACCGCCGTGCTGTTAGTTCGGCACGGTGGGTCTTTTTGCCCCTTTGCGTGGTTTTCGTTTTAGGGTTTTTTGTAGACTGCATAGTTCTCTTTGCTATCCTCGCTCTGTCTAGAATATCGGGCCTCACTTTGCTGAATCTACTTCATTCCTACGTTTGTCTTTTCATCTTGCTAACAGTCATTATATGTGGGGGCTGCCTATTCCTTTGGGGTATTTCTCTGAGGTAAGTCAGGCTTGTATTTCTATCTTCAGGCTAGTCAGCTCCTCAGGCAGTGCCGAGTTGCATAGGTAGTTGATAGGCGCAATCCACTGCTGCTTCCAGTTGTGTGAGGATAGATCAGGTACTGCAGTCTACAGAGATTCCACGTCTCAGAGCTCGTCCTATTGTTTTGGGTTATTGCCAGATCTCTGTATGTGCGCTGATTACTGCACGCTGTGTTGCCTGATTGCCAGCCATAACAGTACAAGGAGCCAGCCAATGATTTCCAATAGAGGGAAAAAAGAAATCCTGACATCATTTTTTTTTCTTAGCTCTGTCTTCAGTCTTTTTTTTCCCCTAGACATTAGAGTGCTTCAGGACACAGCTGTGGACATGGATATTCAGGCTCTGTGCTCCTCAATGGATAATCTCGTTGTAAATGTACAAAAGATTCAAGATACTATTGATCAGAAATCGATGCTAGAACCAAGAATTCCGATTCCTGATTTGTTTTTTGGTGACAGAACTAAGTTCCTGAGCTTCAGAAATAATTGTAAGCTATTTTTGGCCTTGAAACCTCATTCTTCTGGTAATCCTATTCAACAGGTTTTGATTATTATTTCTTTTTTGCGTGGCGACCCACAGGACTGGGCGTTTTCTCTTGCACCAGGAGATTCTGCATTGAGTAATGTTGATGCATTTTTCCAGGCGCTGGGATTGCTTTACGATGAGCCTAATTCAGTGGATCAAGCTGAGAAAAATCTGCTGGCTTTATGCCAGGGTCAGGATGATGTAGAAGTATATTGTCAGAAATTTAGAAAATGGTCAGTACTCACTCTGTGGAATGAATCTGCACTAGCGGCTTTGTTCAGAAAGGGTCTCTCTGAAGCTCTTAAGGATGTAATGGTGGGATTTCCTATGCCTGCTGGTTTGAATGAGTCTATGTCCTTGGCCATTCAGATCGGTCGTCGCTTGCGCGAGCGTAAATCTGTGCACCATCTGGCGGTATTGTCTGAGAGTAAGCCTGAGCCTATGCAGTGCGACAGGACTATGACTAAAGTAGAACGGCACGAACACAGACGTCTGAACAGACTGTGTTTCTATTGTGGTGATTCTACTCATGCTATTTCTAATTGTCCTAAACGCACTAGGCGGTTCGATAGCTCTGCCGTTATTGGTACTGTACAGTCCAAATTCCTTTTGTCCATTACCTTAATGTGCTCTTTGTCATCATATTCTGTCATGGCGTTTGTGGATTCAGGCGCTGCCCTGAATCTGATGGATTTGGATTATGCTAAACGTTGTGGATTTTTCTTGGAGCCTTTGCGGTGTCCTATTCCGTTGAGAGGAATTGATGCTACACCTCTGGCCAAGAATAAGCCTCAGTACTGGGCCCAGCTGACCATGTGCATGGCTCCTGCACATCAGGAAGTTATTCGCTTTTTGGTACTGCATAATTTGCATGATGTGGTCGTGTTGGGGTTGCCATGGCTACAAACCCATAATCCAGTATTGGATTGGAACTCTATGTCGGTAACCAGCTGGGGTTGTCAGGGAGTACATGGTGATGTTCCATTTTTGTCTATTTCGTCATCCATTCCTTCTGACATCCCAGAGTTCTTGTCGGACTTTCAGGATGTATTTGAAGAGTCCAAGTCTGATGCCCTTCCTCCGCATAGGAATTGTGATTGTGCTATCGATTTGATTCCTGGTAGTAAATTCCCTAAGGGTCGTTTATTTAATTTGTCCGTACCTGAACACACCGCTATGCGCAGTTATGTGAAGGAGTCCCTGGAGAAGGGACATATTCGCCCATCGTCGTCACCATTGGGAGCAGGGTTCTTTTTTGTAGCCAAGAAGGATGGTTCGCTAAGACCGTGTATTGATTACCGCCTTCTTAATAAGATCACTGTTAAGTTTCAGTATCCCTTGCCATTGATTTCTGACTTGTTTGCTCGGATTAAGGGGGCTAGTTGGTTTACTAAGATTGATCTTCGTGGTGCGTATAATCTGGTGAGAATCAGGCAGGGAGATGAATGGAAAACGGCATTTAATACGCCCGAGGGTCATTTTGAGTATCTGGTGATGCCGTTCGGACTTGCCAATGCTCCATCTGTTTTTCAGTCTTTTATGCATGACATTTTCCGTGAGTATCTGGATAAATTCTTGATTGTTTACTTGGATGACATTTTGATCTTCTCAGATGATTGGGAGTCTCATGTGAAGCAAGTCAGAATGGTTTTCCAGGTACTGCGTGCTAATTCCTTGTTCGTGAAGGGATCAAAGTGTCTCTTCGGTGTGCAGAAAGTTTCATTTTTGGGGTTCATCTTTTCCCCTTCTACTATCGAGATGGATCTGGTTAAGGTTCAGGCCATCCAGGATTGGACTCAGCCGACATCTCTAAAAAGTTTGCAGAAATTCCTGGGCTTTGCTAATTTTTATCGTCGCTTCATCTGTAATTTTTCTAGCATTGCCAGACCATTGACCGATTTGACCAAGAAGGGTGCTGATTTGGTTAATTGGTCTTCTGCTGCCGTGGAAGCTTTTCAGGAGTTGAAGCGTCGTTTTTGCTGTGCCCCTGTGTTGTGTCAACCTAATGTTTCTCTTCCGTTCCAGGTCGAGGTTGATGCTTCTGAGATTGGTGCAGGGGCGGTTTTGTCACAGAGAGGTTCTGGTTGCTCAGTGTTCAAACCATGTGCTTTCTTTTCCAGGAAATTTTCTGCTGCTGAGCGTAATTATGATGTGGGCAACCGAGAGTTGCTGGCCATGAAGTGGGCATTCGAGGAGTGGCGTCATTGGCTTGAGGGTGCTAAGCATCGCGTGGTGGTTTTGACTGATCATAAGAACCTTACTTATCTTGAGTCTGCCAAGCGCTTGAATCCTAGACAGGCCCGTTGGTCGTTATTTTTTGCTCGTTTTGATTTTGTGATTTCATACCTTCCGGGCTCTAAAAATGTGAAGGCGGATGCTCTGTCTAGGAGTTTTGTGCCCGACTCTCCGGGGTTATCTGAGCCGGCGAGTATCCTCAAGGAAGGAGTCATTGTGTCTGCCATCTCCCCTGATTTGCGGAGAGTGTTGCAGAAATTTCAGGCTAATAAACCTGATCGTTGTCCGGCCGAGAAACTGTTCGTCCCTGATAGGTGGACTAGTAAAGTTATCTCTGAACTTCATTGTTCGGTGCTGGCCGGTCATCCAGGAATCTTTGGTACCAGGGAGTTGGTTGCTAGATCCTTCTGGTGGCCATCTCTGTCACGGGATGTGCGTGCTTTTGTGCAGTCCTGTGGAATTTGTGCTAGGGCTAAGCCCTGCTGTTCACGTGCCAGTGGGTTGCTTTTGCCCTTGCCGGTCCCGAAGAGGCCTTGGACACATATTTCGATGGATTTCATTTCTGACCTTCCCGTTTCTCAAAAGATGTCTGTCATTTGGGTGGTCTGTGATCGCTTTTCTAAAATGGTCCATCTGGTGCCCTTGGTTAAATTGCCTTCCTCCTCTGATTTGGTGCCTTTGTTCTTCCAGCATGTGGTTCGTTTACATGGCATTCCTGAGAATATTGTTTCTGACAGAGGTTCCCAGTTTGTCTCGAGGTTCTGGCGAGCCTTTTGTGGTAGGATGGGCATTGACCTATCTTTTTCCTCGGCCTTCCATCCTCAGACTAATGGCCAGACCGAACGAACCAATCAGACCTTGGAGAAATATCTGAGATGTTTTGTTTCCGCTGACCAGGATGATTGGGTGTCATTTTTGCCGTTGGCTGAGTTCGCCCTTAATAATCGGGCCAGCTCGGCTACCTTGGTCTCTCCATTTTTCTGCAATTCTGGGTTCCATCCTCGTTTCTCTTCAGGACAGGTTGAGTCTTCAGACTGTCCTGGTGTGGATTGTGTGGTGGACAGGTTGCAGCAGATCTGGACTCAGGTAGTGGACAATTTGACCTTGTCCCAGGAGAAGGCTCAGCTTTTCGCTAATCGCAGACGCCGTGTGGGACCCCGACTTCGTGTTGGGGATCTGGTTTGGTTATCTTCTCGTCATATACCTATGAAGGTTTCCTCTCCTAAATTTAAACCTCGTTTTATTGGTCCGTATAGGATTTCTGAGATTCTCAATCCGGTGTCTTTTCGTCTGATCCTCCCAGACTCCTTTTCCATACATAATGTATTCCATAGGTCGTTGTTGAGGAGATACGTGGCACCTATGGTTCCATCTGTGGAGCCTCCTGCCCCTGTTTTGGTGGAGGGGGAATTGGAGTATATTGTGGAGAAGATTTTGGATTCTCGTGTCTCTAGACGGAAACTCCAGTATCTGGTCAAATGGAAGGGTTATGCTCAGGAAGATAATTCCTGGGTTTTTGCCTCTGATGTCCATGCCCCAGATCTTGTTCGTGCCTTTCATGTGGCTCATCCTGGTCGGCCTGGGGGTTCTGGTGAGGGTTCGGTGACCCCTCCTCAAGGGGGGGGTACTGTTGTGAATTCTGTGGCTGAGTTCACTTCTGTGGTCACAAGTGGTATTGCAGTCTCTGGGCTTCCTCCCTCAGGTGTTTTGGTGAGCTCGTTGGCTGCCTTGCTATTTAGCTCCACCTGAGTCTGTCTTCCTTGCTCCTTGTCAATGTTCCAGTGTTGGATCTGAGCTACTGCATCTTTCCTTGGGCCTGCTGCTCTGCTAGATAAGTGCTTCTAGTTTGTTTTCTGTTTTTTCTGTCCAGCTTGTTATTATCTTTTGCTGGAAGCTCTGAGAAGCAAAGGGGTGCACCGCCGTGCTGTTAGTTCGGCACGGTGGGTCTTTTTGCCCCTTTGCGTGGTTTTCGTTTTAGGGTTTTTTGTAGACTGCATAGTTCTCTTTGCTATCCTCGCTCTGTCTAGAATATCGGGCCTCACTTTGCTGAATCTACTTCATTCCTACGTTTGTCTTTTCATCTTGCTAACAGTCATTATATGTGGGGGCTGCCTATTCCTTTGGGGTATTTCTCTGAGGTAAGTCAGGCTTGTATTTCTATCTTCAGGCTAGTCAGCTCCTCAGGCAGTGCCGAGTTGCATAGGTAGTTGATAGGCGCAATCCACTGCTGCTTCCAGTTGTGTGAGGATAGATCAGGTACTGCAGTCTACAGAGATTCCACATCTCAGAGCTCGTCCTATTGTTTTGGGTTATTGCCAGATCTCTGTATGTGCGCTGATTACTGCACGCTGTGTTGCCTGATTGCCAGCCATAACAGGTTCCCACGCTGTCAAAAGACAGTGTGAGTGCAAAGCTGTGATCAGAGGTATAAAGTTTACATCCGGTCACTGCTGTCAGCTGATGGGACTACTGCTGCTGCTAATAACAGTGAGAGCAGGAGCGGATGTATGGTGTATTCATCAGCTGGCGTTGCGCTGTAAATAAATAATTAACTGCAGTTCAAATTCACAGCATTGAAATTCTCCCAGTGAACTACGGTGAACTAGCCTCTGCACCGTGAGATGTTTTGTCACTGAAGGGAAACCACCACAGTTCATTGGCCTGGCTGGGAATGCATCTTCAGTGACGAGAGGTAACCTCGATGACATCACCGATGGTCACTGATTGTAAGGACTTGGACTGTATATCTGTTTCTAGTTGCTGTTTGCCCTCAGTTCAGTTACTTTTGCCCTTACCTAAGATGGAGTCATTGGCCTCACGGGGGCCATCTTGTTTCCTGTCAGATTTTCCATGTTCCTGTCTGTGGTGTATTTAAGGGAGCTCTGAATATATACTCATTGCTTGAGTATCTTGTTCCTGACTTGTGATCAAGCTGGAAGAACTGCTATCTTGCTGGTTTCTTCGTTACTTTGGATACCCCATCTGTCTCCGGTTCTACATCTCTTCATTGCAAAGACTTGTTTCCCTGGATCTGCTCTGCACCCGTCTCTGCTGCTGGACTGCTCCCTGCTAGGAGGCCTAGCCTGGTCTCCAGGTCTCTGGATCTCACATACTTGGACTTCCACGGTCTGTACACGTGCTTACTGCCTATCCAGCTCTGTCTGCTACTAACTTGCTGTGTCATAGCTGTTTACCTGCATATCATTATAAATATTCTTGAACTCTTAACCTATTGACTCTCGGCCTCTTTTCTGACCCATGATACTGATCTCCACTGCACTTAGCACTAAGTTTATTACATAATACTCAAGCCCAAAAAAAAAAATGGAGATCTCTGGGTCAGATTCTATGGAGGTGCGAATGAAAAAACTTTGCTCATTTGTCTCTGGACTTCATGTGGAGCTGCAGGCTATAAAAACTAAACTTGGGACATTAGAATCGCAAACTAATCACAATGCGAATGTAGCTGATACGTCTATTCAGGCCTTAGCGTCTCGACTTTCAAATGTGGAGATTACAGCTGCAAACATGGTATCTGCTCCAATCCCGGCTCCTGGTCCAGCTTTTCCTAAACTCCCACCATTCAGGTTTGGTGGTGAAAGAGAGAAATTTCGGGGGTTTTTGAATCAATGTCAGCTGTATTTCTCTGCACGTGCAGCCCAGTTTGCAACTGATCGGGATAAAGTGTTGACTATAATCATGTTGCTAACAAACAAAGCATTAGCCTGGGCTAATCCACTGATTGAGACTAATGATGTGTGCTTGAATTCCCTGAAAGACTTTACTGCAGCAATGTGTCAGATGTTTGATGACCCTAATCGGAGTATCACAGCTGAAACCGCATTACTGACACTACGTCAGGGGAAGCGTCCTGTTGTGGAATACGCAATGGAGTTTCGGAAATGGGTGCTGGATACAACATGGTGCGATTCAGCGAAATATGCAGTGTTCAGGAGAGGTTTATCTGCTTCCATCAAAGATGAACTAGCTCGAGGTGAATCACCTACTAACTTGGCTGACTTTATACATCATTGCATTCGGATTGATATTCGTCTTACCGAACGTCGCCAAGAAAAATGGGCTGATGCTAATCGTAATAACTTTATGCCTTTTCCATCCACCAAGGAAACGCTGACTAAGACTTTATCTCAGACAGAGCTGGAACCTATGCAGATTGACGCAGTACGGAGGAAACCCATCGATGCACGTAAAGCATATCGCTTTAAAAAGAATTTATGTTTTTACTGCGGTAAATCGGGTCATTATATTTCAGAGTGCCCCGGGAAAAATCGCAAGTCCGCAGCTGCGGTAACTGGACTTGATTTTTCGGATTTATCTTCAGTGTGTTCTCTTCCGCACAGACAGGAAATATCTGCTGAAAACTTTGATTTTCCTGATGACTCATCAGTAACATCATCACCTGTGGACATAGCTTTACTTTTCGTTAGTTCTACCACAGCGAGGAGGGATTCGCTCTGTTGCATTTCCATCAAAATTCAGGTGTGTTCCTGCTGGATCACCTGCTCCGCCATGATAGATTCTGGAGCTTGCAGCAATCTTATGGACATCTCTTTTGCTGAAAAACATGGCATTCGCTCACGAAAAAGAGACTCTCCGGTGTTTATGGAAACCGTGGACGGGTCTCCACTAATTTCTGGGCCTGTGAAACTTGAAACAGTCCCATTAAAGATCCGTATGGGCGCGGATCATTCTGAAAATATGTCCTTTTTGTTGATTTCTTCTCCCAATTTTCCTATTATTTTAGGTTTGCCTTGGTTGCGGCTGCGAAATCCGACTATCAATTGGACAACAAAAGAATTACAGTTTCCAAATGAATCAGCATTGTCTGGAGAGCTGGCTCCAGTGAAGACTGCAGTCACGGTCGACTCGACATTGCCGGTAGAGTATCGGGATTTTAGTGATGTGTGTGACAAAAAAAATGCGGATAAATTACCGCCACATCGGCCTTATGACTGTCCCGTGGAATTATTGCCTGGTGCCGCGATTCCTTTCGGGAGTATTTATCCATTGTCTGGGCCAGAATTAAAAGCTCTCAAGGAATACATAGATGAAAACCTAGCTAAGGGGTTTATACGACCATCTTCCTCCCCAGCAGGTGCTCCAATCTTCTTTGTCAAAAAGAAAGATGGCTCACTCCGACCATGCATTGATTACCGGGAGCTCAACAAAATCACAATCAGAAACTCTTATCCACTTCCACTAATTCCCGAATTACTTGAGAGAGTGCGACATGCCAAAATCTTCACAAAATTGGATCTTCGTGGAGCGTACAATCTAGTACGGATTCGTCCTGGCGATGAGTGGAAAACAGCTTTTCGGTCACGTTATGGGCATTTCGAGTATCTCGTTATGTCTTTCGGCCTTCGTAACGCACCGGCTACATTCCAGCATTTGGCGAATGATGTTTTCAGGGATATACTCGATATTTTTGTTGTGATTTATTTGGATGACATTTTGATTTTTTCCAGCAATATCGAGGACCACCAGCGACACGTGAAAATGGTTTTGGATCGTCTACGGCAGAATCACTTATACATCAAACTGGAGAAATGTGAGTTTCACAAAACAGAAATTCAATTCTTGGGATATGTTATTTCTCCCCAGGGTCTCAGTATGGATGCAAGCAAGACCCAAGCCATTCAGGAGTGGCCAACTCCTAAGTCGGTGAAGGAAGTACAGCGATTCATCGGATTCGCCAATTTTTACAGACGCTTTATTAAAAAATTTTCAGCGATTGTTGCGCCCATAACTCAGTTAACCCAGAAGAAGACGCCATTCGTCTGGTCTCCTCAAGCTCAAACAGCATTTTCTACGTTGAAATCTAGATTTACGACAGCTCCCATTCTTGTCCACCCTGATCCAGACAAGGCCTTCATAGTGGAAGTGGATGCCTCGGACTGTGCTGTAGGGGCCATACTTTCGCAAAGAACAGGTGAGAAAGATCTCTTGCATCCGTGTGCCTTTCTCTCGCAAAAATTGTCACCCGCAGAAAGGAATTATGACGTTGGCAATAAGGAACTGTTAGCCATCATAACCGCATTTAAGGAATGGAGACATCTGTTACAAGGAGCATCCCAACAGATTGTTATACTCACGGATCATCGGAATCTTGAATTCATGAGGTCGGCAAGATGTCTGAAACCTAGACAGGCTCGGTGGAATCTCTTTCTTAATCAATTTGATTTTGTCATTTCCTATAGGCCGGGCTCGCGTAATAAGAAGGCTGATGCACTATCCAGGATTCATTCAGATGAAGCAATTTCAGCTTCATCTTCAAGGACCATTCTATCTGAGAAAAACTTTGTAAGCGTCTTGCATAATCAGGATCTTCTAACTGAGATTAAGGAAGCTTATGCTGCAGATTCGCTTTTGAGTCAGCCACCCACTCAGGTAAATCTGACTTTCAAGAATGGACTTTGGTTTCAAGGACAGCGTTTGTATATCCCAGAAACAGTAAAACTGAGTGTGTTGAAATTAATGCATGACTCTAAGGTTGCCGGTCATAGGGGAGTTCAGAAGACTCAGGAATTTCTGTCTCGTTTTTTCTGGTGGCCGACTTTTCGGAAAGATGTTCTTCGGTATGTCTCATCATGTGAGGTATGTGCCAAGTCAAAAGTTCCTCGTTCTTCACCTACTGGACTGTTGCAACCTCTGCCTGTTCCATCCCGTCCCTGGGGCTCTATTTCAATGGATTTTATTGTGGAGTTGCCTTTGTCACAGGGAAAAACCACGATTCTTGTAGTAGTTGACCGGTTGACTAAAGCTGCTCATTTTATTCCCTGTGCTGGTGTCCCAACAGCTAAGCAAACAGCGGATCTTGTTGTGCAAAATGTTTTTCGTTTACACGGAGCTCCGGATGAAGTAATATCTGATCGTGGGGTTCAATTCACCTCACGGTTCTGGCAAAGCTTCTGTGCTGCTCTGGACATCAAAGTAAAATTATCATCTGCTTTTCATCCACAGTCTAACGGCCAAACAGAGCGAACCAACCAAACTTTGGAGCAGTATCTGCGTTGCTACGTGTGTCATCTTCAAGACGATTGGGTGAGTCTACTGCCATTGGCTGAGTTCACGTATAACAACTCTCAGAATGCTTCAACCAAATTATCTCCGTTCTTTGCTAACAAGGGATATCATCCCAGTATTCTCCCTCGACTCCCCATAGACATGTCTGTGCCTGCGGTTGCTGACCGCATTGCATCTTTACAGCAAAATTTGGACGTTCTAAAGAATACTTTAGTTTCAGCACAGGAAAGATTTAAAAAGGCAGCAGACAGATTCCGTAAGCCAGCACCAACATACAAGGTAGGAGACATGGTCTGGCTCTCAACAAAAAACTTGAAACTCAGAATTCCGACTTCCAAGTTGGGGCAAAAATATGTTGGCCCATATAAGATCAGCGGTATTGTGAGTCCTGTAGCCTGTCGACTCAAGTTGCCTAACTCTCTAAGAATTCATCCTGTTTTCCATGTTTCCCTGCTTAAACCAGCAGTGCCTAATTCTTTTCCCGGACGCACCTCTGCTCCTCCTGATCCAGTCCTCATTGACGGGCAAGAGGAATTCGTCGTGGAGAAAATCTTGGATTCACGGATTCATAGGAGACGTCTTCAGTATCTGGTGAAATGGCAGGGATACTCGACTGAAGAAAATTCCTGGGAACCTCTGGAGAACATCCATGCTCCCCATCTGATCAGAATGTTTCACAGCAGATACCCCAATAAGCCAGACTTGAGATCGTCCAGAGGACGTTTTTTAAGAAGGGAGTAATGTAAGGACTTGGACTGTATATCTGTTTCTAGTTGCTGTTTGCCCTCAGTTCAGTTACTTTTGCCCTTACCTAAGATGGAGTCATTGGCCTCACGGGGGCCATCTTGTTTCCTGTCAGATTTTCCATGTTCCTGTCTGTGGTGTATTTAAGGGAGCTCTGAATATATACTCATTGCTTGAGTATCTTGTTCCTGACTTGTGATCAAGCTGGAAGAACTGCTATCTTGCTGGTTTCTTCGTTACTTTGGATACCCCATCTGTCTCCGGTTCTACATCTCTTCATTGCAAAGACTTGTTTCCCTGGATCTGCTCTGCACCCGTCTCTGCTGCTGGACTGCTCCCTGCTAGGAGGCCTAGCCTGGTCTCCAGGTCTCTGGATCTCACATACTTGGACTTCCACGGTCTGTACACGTGCTTACTGCCTATCCAGCTCTGTCTGCTACTAACCTGCTGTGTCATAGCTGTTTACCTGCATATCATTATAAATATTCTTGAACTCTTAACCTATTGACTCTCGGCCTCTTTTCTGACCCATGATACTGATCTCCACTGCACTTAGCACTAAGTTTATTACACTGATGCTGTGCTCGCAGCTGCTCTTTCACCAGTGGTTCTCAGCCGGTACGGTCACATCTTGGCACAGTCCAAAACGGTTTATCCCCAAGACATGGATTACGTCGTTGGATAGAATGATGGACATTTTGAGGGATACTGTTGTTTTTCACTTTTGTTTTATTAAAGAAGATGAACACTTAGGTGGAATGGGCATTAGGTGAGCATAACTGTGTTTATTCTTTTTAAATAAAAATGGAAAAGTGCATTTTGTTTGATTTCAAATAAAAGACTTTATACTTGCTGTGTGTTTATTTACCATACAACTATTGGATTAGAAATGGAAAGGTGTCTTATAGACACCTCTCCTTTACTAATCCGTGGATTTGATGTCACCAGATAATACAAAGGTGACATCAACCCCGCAAATATGAACCCCATTTGCCATCGCTACAGGGCAAGTGGGAAGAGCCAAAGCATCAGAATTGGTGCATCTAATAGATATAATAAACACTTGAAATAGATCACACTGTTTGTAATAACTATATTAGGATTAGGGTTGGGCTAGAGTTAGGATTGGGGCTAGGCTTGGGGTTAGGGTTGTGCTGGGGTTAGGGTGGTGTTGGGGTTAGGGTTGTGGTTAGGGTTATGGTTGGGATTAGGGCTGTGTTAGGGTTGGAGTTAGCTTTGGGGGTTTCCGCTATTTAGGTACATCAGGGTGTCTCCAAACCCGCTATGGCACCCGCCATTGATTCCAGCCAATTCTTCGTTCAAAAAGTGCCGTGTGCATAAACAGTGGTTTTCCCCCACATACGCAGGAGAAATTGCACAACGAATTTTGGGGCCCATTTTCTCCTGATACCCATGTGAAAATAAAAAAGTTTGGTTCCAAATAAAAAATGTGAAAAGTAAAATGTTAATTTTTTCCTTCCACATTGCTTTAGTTCTCGTGAAGCACCTGAAGGGTTAATAAACTTCTTGAATGTGGTTTTGCACACCTTTAGGGGTGCAGTTTTTAGAATGGTGTCACTTTTGGGTATTTTCTGTTATATTGACCCCCCAAACTCGCTTCAAATGTGAGGTGGTCCCTAAACAATGGTTTTGCAAATTTTGTTGGAAAAATGAGAAATCACTGGTCAACCTTTAACCCTTATAACATCCTAACAAAAAACAATTGTTTCCAAAATTGTGCTGATGTAAAGCAGACATGTGGGAAATGTTATTTATTAACTATTTTGTGCAATTTGGCTCTGTGATTTAAGAGCACAGAAAATAAGTTTAAAATTTCCATTTTTTTCCTAAATAAACACAAGTAATATCGAAGAAATTTTAACACTAACATGAAGTACAATATGTTATTAAAAAACAATCTCAGAATCAGTGGGATCCATTGAAGCATTCCAGAGCTATAACTTCATAAAGTGACAGTGGTCAGAATGGTAGAAAATTGTCCTGGTCATGAAGTACAAAATTGGCTCTGTCACTAAGAGGTTATCTTAACAGTCTGTGTAAACACTGCTTCTGGTTGTCTGCAGTCTATTGGAAACACTGCTGTTGTTCCTCTTCCGTCTAGTATAAACACTACCACCTGTAAATATCTAGCCTAGGGTGGACACTGCTGCTAGTTGGTGTACAAATGAAAAATAATAATAAAAATAATAATAATAATAAAAATAATAATAAATGTTCAGCAAAGAGTAAAAGATAAATGTGAACCCAGATTTATACTGAAAGCGATCACATATTATGTACCCCAAAATACTACCAATAAACCCTTCAACTTATCCCCACTCATGACCATCATCATCATCGATTAGTGATTTATAAAGTAAATTGAAAAGGTCCAAACAGCACCTCAGAAGCCAATAGCTGTACTGTTAGTGGTAAAAGCAAGTCCCCAGGAGAAAATAAATTATGTCCTCACCTAGAAGTTTGCCAAGGGCCAGCATACAAGAAACTGCTGCTCTTGGAACGACGCTGTGAGAATGTACAATTAATATCAACGGAAGTGTGAAAATGTATGAACCCACACAATATACTGCTACGGAGATGATAGAAATTATGGCAGCAGAGTGCCAATAGTATCACCAAAGGACCGATGTCATGTGAAGTACCTAAATTCCAGGGGTACAGTTTGAAAGCTAAAAAAGTGTTTATAAATTACTGGGATAATATATAAAAGTACTTTTGTCAACCAAGTGAATTTCCCCAATGATAATGTCATAAGCATCACTACTACAAGCAATATTATATAGATTGTGCCATGCAGTTGGTTGCAATAAAAGTATTACCTTGGCCACTGTAAGTGGTTCCTGGCATGGTGCGTTGATTGTAGAGAAAAGTAGGATAGCGGTCAGTGTTTAGGAAAGCTGGGTGCGCTGGTTGTTAGTTAGCTGCACCAGGATGACTGCTAGGGAGAGCTGGGTGCGATGATAGCAATCTGACTGCGCTACTGGATCAGGCAAGCAACGGAACCAGCTGTCAGCTCGCGCATCCAGGATACACGCAGCTGGGACAAGCATGTCTCGTATGTTGGCTAGCAGGCAGGAGCCATCAGACTTGGGAGAAGACAGATGGCGGAGGTCGGAGGAACCACGTGTTGTGGGTGGAGAACACGGTCTGTATGTAGGATATCCAAGCAGCTGAGAACGTGTAGGGATGTTGGGTTGGAGGGTACTAACCACTAGCCTGCATCATGTTGGTCCAAGATGACAAGCACAGAATATGAAGTTAAGAGATACTAGAGAGGGCTGTGCTGGGCAGTGATAATGGGTGAACGCTGTCCCGGCCAGTGGCAAGCGTGCGAGAATCACTGCTGGTTGACCTACGCGGTGAATGCCACTACTAGCTAAGGTAGTGACGTCACTCCCGTACCTATGGTCAGGTCTACAGGGTAATGTTGGAGTCTCAATCAAATGCATTTGGGGAGCTAACGGTTTCCTTCTTCAGGGATAATTGCAGCCTTAAAAGGGTGAACTCTTAAATACTGTGGTCATTAGATCAGAAGCGGTCATGTGACCAATGACATGATTGAGCAGCTACGTGCAGTGAGGGGGTTAATGGGCAAAGTGACTGAGGCTGGTGACTTGAAGTTCAAATTTCACAGGACATGTTTAGAGAGGTACATGTTTTTTGTGAGGTACTTGTAAAAAGAATTTGTAAAAAGTATAATAAAACAAGTGATTTAAGGTATAATAGGGTAAAAAACTGAAAACCTTCTGATTGTTGCATATTCAAATTCACTTAAAGAATTCCAGATATTATTATAAGGTCACTAGTTGAGTAAAGAATACATACTATATATATATATATATGTGTGTATATATATATATATATATATATATATATATACTAGATGGTGGCCCGATTCTAACGCATCGTGTATTCTAGAATATGTATGCGTAGTGTAAAGCACAGCCCACGCCGTACATTGCGCAGCACATGCAGTACATGGCGCAGCCCACGCAGTACATTGCGCAGCCCACACAGTACATTGCGCAGCCCACGTAGTACATTGCGCAGCCCATGCAGTACACGTTGTATATTGCGCAGCCCACGTAGTATATTGCGTAGCCTACGTAGTATATTGCGCAGCCCACGTTGTATATTGCACAGCCCACGTTGTATATTGCACAGCCCACGTTGTCTATTGCACAGCCCACGTAGTATATTGAACAGTCCATGTAGTATATTGCCCAGCCCACGCAGTCTATAGCAATGTGGGCACCATATCCCTGTTAAAAAAAAGAATTAAAATAAAAAATAGTTATATATTCACCCTCTGGTGGCCCCCTAGATCGAAGTGGTTACGGAAGCTCCTCGTGCGCTCCGGTCTGAAGAGTGCATTGCGGTCTCGCGAGATGATGACGTAGCTGTCTCGCAAGACTGCACGTCATCATCTCGCGAGACCGCAATGCATGAAGCCTTCACCGGGGTGTCACGAGGAGCGTTGGTAACCACTTCGATCCGGGGGGCCCCCGGAGGGTGAGTATATAACTATTTTTTTTTTTTTATTATTATTTTTAACATTAGATCTTTTTACTATTCATGCTGCATAGGCAGTATGAATAGTAAAAAGTTGGTCACACAGAGTTAATAGCAGCGTTAACTGAGTGCGTTACACCGCGGTCAACGCTGCCATTAACCCTGTGTGAGCACTGACCGGAGGGGAGTAGGCGGGCGCCAGGCACTGACTGCGGGGAGGAAGGAGCGGCCATTTTCTTCTGGACTGTGCCCGTTGCTGATTGGTCATGGCTGTTTTGCTGCGACCAATCAGCGACTTGGATTTCCATGACAGACAGAGGCCGCGACCAATGAATATCCATGACAGAAGGACAGACAGACAGACAGAAGTGACCCTTAGACAATTATATAGTATATATATATATATATATATATATATATATATATATATAAATATATATATATATATATATATATATATATATATATATTCAAAAGGGTAATTTCAATGCTTAGAATAGTGCCTATATGTTCCCTAGATGGTGAGTGTGTATTTTAGCAAAAGCATATGCATGTCTCATGGGTGCAATTCTTAATATCCTTATTTACAATATACCCATTTCTTGCACAGTAGGGGCTATAATATTACCTATACTTTTGGCTTTTCTGTATATAAATCTTGGTTGGTGGATTAAAGCTCTCCCAGAATTTTATCTTCTTGTAGTATTTTCAAATGTTTTTTGACAATGTTCCTCGGAAGTTAATTCTGGGGATTATATTGTAAAATGATTGGGGTTTTGAGAGTAGGGCTTTCACTCTTTTTTATTTTTAATTTTATTAATAGAGATAAAGGAATCCGTGGGTATTCTACCTACATTTTCCTTAATCTTGTCTAAAAACTTGTCCCTCAAACTATGAGCTTCTTCAAAGTGCATAACCTCCGTGCAATTACGATGAAGACGAATAAATTGTCCCCTAGGAATATTCAATAGCCACTGTGGTAGATGGCAGCTGTCAAGAGGGATATAACTGTTGCTATCTGTAGGTTTAGTAAAGGACTGTGTGCAAATTTTGTTATGGATAAAAATGAAATGGTTAAATCTAAAAAGTTAAAGGACTCCCCACTGGTAGTAGATGCAAAATGTAAATACAAATAATTTTTATTAACAAATTCTAAAAACTGAGATAAGCATATGGAGTCCCCTAACCAGAAAATAAACACAACATCGATAAAATGTTTCCAAAGGACCGGGCCTGTGAGCAGCTTGCCCTTGGGAAAAATATGTAGATGTTCCCACAAGCCCACGTAAAGATTAGTGTAACTGGGTGCAAACCTGGTCCCATTGGCTGTTCCCCATTGCTGGAGATAAAAGTTCCTCCCATATTTAAAAACAATTATGGGTGAATATAAATTTCATACACTCCCCAATGTATTGACCTTGATCAATGGGGATGTGTCTAAAAGAATCCAAGAAGAATTTAGTGACGTCACAGCCCTTCTCATGTTCGATAATCGTATATAGTGAGGTTATATCCAAGGTCCCCATGATGTCATTGTCCTTCCATGTGAGGCTGTTTAAAAGTTGTAAAACGTGTTTTATGTCCTTGAGATAAGCTATCAGACAGGGAACACACGTCTGTAATTGGTGGTCCCCATACTTTGACAGGTTGGATGTGGGGCATCATATCCCCAAAATAATGGGCCGGTTCAACGTATATTTATGCATTTTCAGAAGATAATAAAATACTGCAAACCGGGGGTGTTGAATATAAATTCAGCTTCGTTCTTGGTGATGAATTCTCTGTTGGACCCCTTTGAACTAGAAAGTTTAATTCTTGTAAAATAAACATTTGCAGAGTCATGGGTGATTTTGGTTTATGTTTTACCATCACCTAATATCCTCATTGCCTCAGTGTGATACTGATCTTGATCTAAAATTACCATCCTGCCCCCTTTGTCGGCCGGGCCAATAACAATTTCATTATTGTTTTGTAATGTTTTCCTGAAAAGTGAGATTTTTTTTTATTTTTTAATTTTGGTTAAATCTTACTTATATCTTCAGAAAGGTCTCCATGGCATTGGAGTATTGATGGATGGGGTGGAAGTTTGATTTGTTCTGAAGACCAGTGTGGGAAAAGGCCAAGTTGAGTGTGGTGTCCTGGATGAGAGGGTTTTTTTATCAAATATTTTTTAATAGAAAGTTTGCGCGTGAATTTTTGAACTCTGATATACGCATTGAATAAATAAATAAATTTATTGAAATGATTTGTGGGGGCAACTATAAGGCCTTTTAGAAACAAAGTGGATTCTCCATTATTGAGGGAGTAATGGCTGAGATTGAGAAAAGTCTGTCCAGAGGGTCCCTCAGATGCTATGACAGTCTGTCATTTTCACCTTTTTGATGAGTTTCCCTCCTCTACACCCCTTTTGCGTTAATTTGATTTCTTATGAAAAAAAAACAAATTTCTACTATTACCGGTGTTTCTTGTTTGGTGGTTATTCGTAATTCTGCCTGTGGAAGTGTTTCTAGATTGAGTTGGATTTTTATTTGTTGCAGATTTAATTTTAGTTTGGTTGCATAGGTTTTTACTTGGATCTCTATTTAGTCTGGGGGGAGTTTTTGGTAGTTGTGTGGATGTTCTATTGGTGGTCATTCGGACTATGTTACTACTTGGTCCTGGAATTTGTGGAGATTCCTCCTAATTGCCTAGAGGATAATATCAGTTTCTTTTAGGGGTAAGGAGTGGAATCTCCATTGGTTCCCTATCATTGGTGGGTAATCACCCGGATGTGAGGGGGTGTTGTGCTGGGTACACACAGATGGACTGCAAGAAACAGAACTTAGACTGTTGGGAGAAGTATATGCAGAATAGACATTTCCCTCTATGCTGTCAGTGCAATTAATCTTATCAATTACTACAAACAGTTCCGGTCTTTGTTTATTGCATGCTTTTTCCGTCTCCAGGGTGATAAAATCCCTGATGAATTTGCGGTGTTTTTTGCTATAGTTTCCCTTTCTTTAATTTTAATTTGATGTTGGATGCTATTAGTGGTATGGCTAATTTCAGGGTGATATTTATAATGTTTTAATTCTTCAAATAGTTCCCAGATCCGGTTGCTGCTATGATCTAACTGATTTTAATGTTTATTAATAATAAATATGACCCCTTGTTTTGAGAAACTTTCTCAGTTTCCCAGCCGCGTGTATCCTGGATGCGCGCACTGACGGCTGGTTCGGTTGCCTGCCTGAGCCAGTAGCACAGACTACTATCATCGCACCCAGCTCTCCCTGCGGCTCTCCTAACAACCAACATACCCAGCTTTCCTAAACACTGACCGCTATCCTACTTTTCTCTACAATCAACGCACCATGCCAGGAACCACTTACAGTGGCCAAGGTAATTCTTTTATTGCAACCAATTGCATGGCACAATCTATGTAATATTGTTTGTAGTAGTGGTGCTTATGACATGAGACCATTGGTGAAATTCAATGGGGTGACTAAAGGACTTTTATATATTACCCAGCGATTTATAAACACTTTTTTTGCATTCACATTGTACCCCTGGAATTTAGAAAATGTACTTCATATGACACTGGTCCTTTGGTGATACTATTGGCACACCGCTGACATAATTTCTATCATCTCCCTAGTGGTATATTTTGTGCATTCATTTATTTCCACATTTCCGGTGATATTAATTGTACCTTTTCACAGCATGGTTCCAAGAGAAGCATTTTCTTGTATACTGGCCCTTGGCAAACTTCTACGTGAGGACATACGTTATTTTCTCTAGCGGACTTGATTTTACCACAGTACAGCTATTGGCTTCTGAGGGCTGTTTGGACTTTTCCCAATTTCCTTTTTTTAATTTTTTACTTTCTGACAACAGGTGGTTGTTGTCACCCAAACAGTCAGTGGGAACCCTGAAAACTCTTTGTGATTAGCGCCAGTGGATTTATTTTATTTTTTTAGTTAATGAGATTCTGGTTCGCCGGGCGGCCTGTTTGGGGGGCTGTGGGTGGTTCTTTATGTGATGATCTGGTTACATATTCATCTGTTTGGGGGGCTGTGGGTGGCTCTTTATGTGATGCTCTGGTTACATATTCATCTGTTTGAATGGGCTCATGACAGATCCTTCATTGACCTGCCCTCTGTTTTAAATAATTCACAGACTATTGTGTGGTTTAAAAAAATAATCATCAAAATGGCGGAGGCGCCTGTTCTGTAGCATGATACAATGCCTAACATGCATATATTCATTTATGCTTTAGTCCTATAGTAATATGGGGGAAAAAAATAAAATGGTTATCTTCATCAAAATGGCAGTGGCTCCTCCGCAGTAGCATCTGTCGTGTCCCGATAGATGTTACTGCAAAGGCACAGCTGCTGGTGCCGTTTTGTTAGAGAAAAATAGGATTTGTAAATTTCCTTGAAAAAACGTGAAATTGTTAAATTTTACCCCTTCTAACATCCTAAAAAAAAATGAGAATATTTAAAAATTATGCTGATTTAAATTTAACATGTGGCAATTTTTTATTTATTAAGTATTTTGTGTTGTGTGCCTATCCGGTTTAAGAATATAATCATTTCATTTAAAGTTTAAAGTTGCAAATGTTTCAAAATTTTCGTCATGCTTCAGATATTTTCATAAAAAAAAACAAAGCATATCAAAATAAATTTACAACCAACATAAAATACAATGAAAACCAGAAAAAATGGAGTTCTATACACAATTTATAAAAAAAAATCAAAAAACGTACTTTATTACATATAATGATAATACAACAATATATTTAAAAAAGCACAAACACAGGACATATAACCCTAGTAAAAACACATGGGCCCAAGCCTTAAACAATACTAGTAAACGCCATCATGATGCTGAAATAAAGGCTCTTAAAATCTTAAATGTATCAGTATATCTTGTCTGCCATACATAATTGTAACTAATCTTGGACATCAATGTAGTCCCATTATGCTGACACACGTGTGAGAAAAAAACCTTTCATAAAGAGTTCCCTAGGACTGCCATAGTGACATTACGCCCACACAGGAAAGAAAGATGGTGCCCTTAACAGCTCAATCACTTACCCATGATGGAAGTGACAGAATGCCGAGGAGCCAAGTCCACCCCTGACACGAGTTTCGAGTTTGCTTTATTGAAAGGGAATGATAAATAAATATAAATTAAATACAATATAAAAATACAATGAAAAATGATAAAATACAATGTGTTAGTAAAAAAACATTGTTCTCCTGAAACGATAACCATAGATACCAATGATGACTAGACAGCACCAATCACACTGTTCTAATTCAGGATATCACAGTTCAGCCTTCCTGATTGTATACTCATATATCAGGATAATCACACTGCTATCACAGCAGGCCTAAATAGTAAGGGCTTTAACTGTCCACGTGATATAGTACTGATTTTATAAAGTAGAGGATAGAGGAATACAATGTGAAGTAAAATCTGTGAATCATAACGGAGGTCGAAAAGAAAAAAGGAGCCAAAACTACCTTGATGTACAGGTGCTTCTCAAAAAATTAGAATATCATCAAAAACTTAATATATTTCAATTCTTTAATACAAAAAGTGAAGCTCATATATTATATTGAGTCATTACAAACAGTGTGATCTATTTCAAGTGTTTATTTCTGTTAATGTTGATTATTGTGGCTCACAGCCAATGAAAACCCAAAAATCATTATCTCAGTAAAACAGAATACTTTATAACATCAGCTTGAAAAATTATTTTAAAATCCAAAATGTTGGCATACTGAAATGAATATTCAGTAAATGCACTCAGTACTTTGCTGTGGCTCCTTTTGCATCAATTCAGCATGGCAAGGAGGTGATCAGCCTGTGGCACTGCTGAGGTGTTATGGAAGCCCAGGTTGCTTTGATAGCAGCCTTCAACTTGTCTGCATTGTTGGATCTGGTGTCTCTCATCTTCCTTTTGACAATACCCCATAGATTCTCTATGGGGTTAAGATCAGGCAAGTTTTCTGGCCAATCAAGCACAGTGATACTGTTGTTTTTAAACCAGGTATCGGTACTTTTGGCCATGTGCACAGGTGCCAAGTCCTGCTGGAGAATGAAATCTCCATTTCCAAAAAGCTTGTCAGCAGAGGGAAGCATGAAGTGCTTTAAAATTTCCTGGTAGATGGCTGCACTGACTTTATTCTTGATAAAATACAGTAGACCTACACCAGCAGATGACATGGGTCCCCAAACCATCACTGCTTGATGACACTTCACACTAGATCTCAAGCAGCTTGGATTATGTGCCTCTCTACTCTTCCTCTAGACTCTGGGACCTTGAAATTTACTTTCATCTGGAAACAACACCTTGGACCACAGATCAACAGTCCAGTTCTTTTTCTCCCTGGCCCAGGTAAAACGCTTCTGGCATTGTCTATTGATCATGAGTGGCTTGACACAAGGAATGCAACACTTGTAGTCCATGTCCTGGATACGTCTGTGTGTGGTGGCTCTTGAAGCAATGACTCCATCAGTGGTCCACTCCTTGATAATCTCCCCCAAATTTTTGAATGGCCTTTTCTTACCAATTCTTTCAAAGCTGCGGTTATCCAGGTTGATTGTGCACCTTTTTCTACCACACTTTTTGAATCTACTCAACTTTCCATTAATATGCTGGGATACAGCACTCTGAAAAGCCAGCTTTTTAGCAATGACCTTTTGTGGCTTACCCTCCTTGTGGAGTGTGTCAATGACTTCTTTCTGGACATCTGTCAAGTCAGTAGTCTTCCCCATGATTGTGGAGCCTACTGAAACAGACTAAGGGACCTTTTTAAACATTTAGGAAGCCTTTGCTGGTGTTTTTTTGTTATTTATTCTAATTTACTGAGATAATGACTTTTGGGGTTTCATTGGCTGTAAGCCATAATCATCAACATTAACATAAATAAATTCTTGAATTATATCACTCTGTTTGTAATGACAAAAAAAACTGCAAGGAGGTTGAAAAAAGAGGAATTCCTGAAATTTGTGTTCTATCCCCGACATGCTTTCTTCAGATTATATGGTAAAAAGCTGCTGACAGATTCCCACAACAACATGAACCCCCTACTCATTCCCCACACATCCTGTGATGCATGTACAGAATGCATATATCTAATACATATAGATACTAGGAGATTCTGAGTTTTTTTTTGTATAAATACATAAGTTTAACAATTTATCATTAGTATGGAAAGTTTATGGACAAGTTTAAGGCATTTACCGCTAGTTGGATATATGCATAAGTAAGAAACAAAAAGGTGCTCGTATTTCAAACATATCGCGTATTGCAAGAATCGTTACTTCCAACTAACCTTATAACATAGGTAAAGTGTCACATGAAAAATGTATTACAACATTGCATTTGTGCGCATTATAATAGAAGGTTAATTACCCATAGTGTTAAAGCTCAGTCTGATAGGCGACCACTCTATCAGGCGCTGTCACCTAACAGGATCACACAACCTTTTTCCATACTAATGATAAATTGTTAAACTTATGTATTTATTGTCTTGTTAAAAATTTTAGATTTAATAAAAGACATTTTTTATACAAAAAAACTCAGACTCTCCTAGTATCTATATTTATTTTGAGTTTGTATATACTATTTAGAAAAAGAAAAAAGTATACATTTTTTTCTTTTATTATATTGTGCTGGTTTCTTTATATATCTAATGCATATGTACATTTTATGTATATTTTGCAGGAAAAGTCCATACTAAGAATACTGAAGTTGAATAAAAAATGATGCCATGGAAGACCAAGGAACACGAGAGACTTAGTTTGCCTTGACAATGTGAAGCAAGCCTTTTTATAATATAGGACTTGGATGGGGAACCTCTGACCCGAAGGGCATAAATTATGCATTTCCCTTTGGCTATTCGTCAGATTTGTGGGGACTTCAGTGTTTGAGCTGCCGGCCCCTTTTCGAGACACTAGCCTTTAATTCCTGCATAGACTGCACATGTATTCTTTTGTGGGCAGAGATAGTGTACTTTGCACTTCTGTCCTTTTTTTGTGTTGGGTGTAGCAATGAGATCATATTGTCACCTATGTAATGTATTCAGCAGTTTCAGTGTCTCCTAAGTGATGTATATATAACAGTTTCAGTGTATTCTGTATAGAGCATACAAACCAAAAAGTGGCACAAGTTGTTTTTCTTCATAATTAATCCAAAAATATATAATCCCGTATGTATATACAAGTAAGAAGAACTTTGCCGTATATTCACCATTGTGAACAAACCATCCAGACTGCAGTAAGAACTTGAGCACGCTTGATCTTGCAGACAGATACTGGGTGTGGGTGAGCTCAAGGCTTGATAAAGGAGGAGGTTCCCAGAAACATCGCAACAGGTGTGTTTCCCTGATCGTCGTTCAGTGTCTCTGCTTTCCTGCTCAATCTATGGAAGTGCATGTCACCCACACCCAGGATCTGCGTGCAAGTCAGAAGATCGCTCAAGTACATACCACAGTCTGGATGATTTGTTCGTAGTGGTGAATATACAGCAAAGTGATTTGTGTTACTGGATGAAATATTTTTGGATAAATTATGAAGAATAACAACTTGTTCCATTTTTTAGGGTTTTGCATGAATTATAGCAAGTTGATGGGAGCACCTGCTATGCGGCTATTATAGGTGTGAGACTTTACTATTAAATAAACCACTTTTTCATGTATAAAGAAGTCTTAGTGTATCCTATGCTATGTAATGTGTATACAGCACAGCCTCAGTGTATCCTATGTGATGTGTATACAAAGGTCTCAGTGTCTCCTATATGAAATTCAGCAGTCTCATTGTTTGCTATATGATGTAGATACTGTAGTATCAGGATATACTGAGACTGCTATCTAAACATCACATTGGAAATACTTAGTGATGTATATACATCACATAACCTATACATATCACATGGAATACATTGAGGTAGCTATTAAAACATCACGTAGTATACACAGCGATTCTGCTGTATCTACATCACACAGGAGACCCAGACTGTTGTGTATATCACATATTATTCACTGTTAGGTATAAGTCACATAGGAGACACTGCAAATGTGATGTATGTAAAGCCACAATAGTGGTTATGTGATGCAAATACAGCAGTTTCAATGTATCCTATGTGATGTGTGTAGTACACAGTTTTAGTGTCTCTTATGCAATGTATATACAGCAGATTCACAATATATTCTATCTGATGTTCATACAGCAGTCTCAATGTATGCTATGTGTTGTATACACAGCAGTCACAGTGTCTCCAATGTGATGTACCTATGTGAAATATATACAACAGACTCTATGTCTCATTCTCATGTGATGTATACAGTTTTCTCAGTGTATCCTATCTGATGTATATATAGCATATACTTAGTTTATCCCATGCGATGTAAACAGCAGTCTTGGTGTCTCCTAGTTTATGTATATGAAGCAGTTGTGGTGTCTCCTATGTTGTGTATAGTGCAGACCTCACATTACTTAAGTGTTATAAACATGACATGAGCAGTAATGAATTTCCCAATTTAAGGAGACTGGCTTTGAAATATGCATCTGTGTTTGGAAAAACGTACTGCTGCGAAAAGTTTTGTTTCATCCAAAAGAGTCAACTGTATCCTAGACTGACCAAGGCAAAACAGAAAAAGTATAACACTGTTAAAAATGGCAAAAATGCTAATGGATTCAATAAAATATATATCTGTAAATGTACAGTAATTGAATGACTACAGAGAGGATAAAAGCTCATTTTCTTCCTGTAGCAGCACTTCCAGTTAGGCAGGCATGATTTTAACGCTGTTTACTTGCAGACATGATGCATTTCTGGACATGACGGGATCCATTTAAAGGAAATCTGTCAAAAAGAGTTTCCCCAAATAATTTATATGTACATTTATTCTTTGAAATACAAGTCCAGCAGTACCTTTATTTTCCCAGTTCTTTGCTCCCTTAATGATACATCTTTGTTCAAATTGACATGCAAATGAACCTAAGTGCCACGATTCTTCCTACCAGTGTGTCTGGACACAGTGAGTGATAATTCATCTGTCTAATATATAGGGCTGGGGTATGCTGAGTTGTCAGTATGTTGATTGACAATACAGCCACCTAATTAGGGCCACAGCGTTTCCTCCATGTGTTCCTGTTCAGAATGATTATCTGGCAATTTAGTTGGCTCTCTGACTCTAATTACTGTCAGTTGTAGCTTTTGCTCGGTGGTGTCTGCGGTCTTTGTGTTCCTGTGGTTGGTCTCAGATCTATTGTTAAACAACCTTTGACCTTGCTTCTGAACACCCTAGCCCCTGCCTAGCCCCTCTGCCTTGATCTGCTACCTTCCTGGAATCCTGAACTCAGACCATGACCCGACTATGCCTTTGTCATTCCCCTCTGTTTATGGCAAACTCTCGTTATTTGATCCCAGACCTCTTGACTGCCCAGCCTCATGACTTACCTGTGAGTAGTGACTAGCTTCACACTAATGATCTGAAGCCTCTGCCATTCCATCTACATTCCCCACCCATTGCCAATTCCTCCTGCTTGACCATCACCATTTATGTGAGTTAGGCAATCTGTGTGACTTACGCAAAAAAGTTGTCAGTCAAGCAAGAGGAGTCTGCATTGGGTAGAGAATAGAGCTGAAGTAAGAAAGGCCTCAGATCTACACTAGGGATGCACCAGCAATAAAATGCTCAGGTGCTCATTGCTCAAACTCAGCAATTCCTAATTCTTGCATACTTATTTTAAGTAGCAAGTGTGAGTCAATGGGAAAGCCGAGCTTTTTTCAAGCAGACCATACAAAAAGGTCTGGGGGCAGTAAAAATTATAGAATGGATGGTAAAAGTGCTGAATGGAAAGAAAATAGTATAGCAAAGACCGCCTGGAAGCATCTCGGACTTCCAGATCCCTGCTGAGATCAATGATGTCACACTTTTACTACACTTTAACACTGACAATAAAACATTACAAGCAGATGAAAAATTGCACATTACAGGAAAAAAAATAAAAAAAATGTTCCTGTAAAATTACTTGTATAGTCCAGAGCCTCTCACCTAGCCAAATCCGCTCTCATGCTTTGCACTGACGAGGGCCAACAGCCTGAAACACCGTGTCTGCGAATTGAGATACTGATTTGGCTTTTATCCTAAGTCATATTGCAAGACTCGTAAAAGGGTTGACTGTGACTTGTAGGATCGCTACTTCCAACAGGTGGCGCTATAGAATTCAAGTCCTCTTTTTCTCTGAATAAGCAATTTGCATACTGTATAGAAGGAAACATTTAAAAAAATATATAGTTTAAGTAAACCAAAATTGTTTTTTCTATTAAAAATAGGAAAAGTCAGTTTAATTTATGAAGAAAGCAAGAATTGCAAAAACAAGGGACTCTGATACACCCTGTATTAGATGTAAAGGAGGTCCTCACACACATTTGGTTAAAATTTTCATGTATTGGTACTCCTAGACTCATAAAGGCTATGCACTTTTGAGGGTTATATACCAAGGAAATGTACTCCAGACCACGGAATAGCCTATGGGTCAGAAATATAATGCCGATAACTAGGGTATGTGCACACGTTGAGTAAAAGTTGTACACCATTTCTGCATCTCTTGGCAAAAAAACGTAGCGGTAAAAAATGAGAGTTTTTGTTGCATTCTTACTGCATTTTTGGTGCGTTTTTGCCTGGGTTTTTGATGGATTTGAGTAAAGTGAATGGTGAAAAACGCAGGGCAAAACCGCACAGAGAATTTACATATCACAGATTTTTTTGTGCACCAAATCTGCAAGTCAAAAATACTCAATGTGTGCATGACACCTCAGGTTTCTCATTCACTTTGCTGACATCAGGTTGTGCTTCGGTTTTGTCACAAATCCGTGCAGAAAATATGCAACAAAAATACATTAAATCTGCAATGTGTGTCTTTCTCAATCCACAGTAACATCTCTGCCTGCACCGCTCTCACAGTTCATCAGCTTGTCATATTCACCCTACACCACCCTACTCAGCACAGCAGCCAGCCTTCATTTGTGCAGTTGTACTTACGTAAATGATTGTTTCCTCCTACACATGGCAAAGCTAAGAGTTTGAACTTCACCATTTTCAATCTACTAATAATAACGTTTATTTATATAAAGTCTGCCCAGTGCATCACATAAGTGCATCATAAAAGTGTGAGCTATGAATTAATCTAGAATGATGTATAGAGACTGTACCCAGCCATCTGCCATCATCGCACTCTAATCAGCATGTCCATTTACTTATTCTTCATACAGGTATGTCACCCAACTTTCCACACCGAATTTTCCCTACTTCTGCTCCTTGCATCCAGTTGGTACATCACTCAACTTTCCACACTGAATTTTCCCTACTATTGCTCCTTGCATCCACTCAGTATGTTTCTCAACTAACCCCTGCTTTAACCCCATTATTATTTATGACCTTGTTTACTCTGCTTTGATCATCCTCCATCTGGCTCACTCTTAATTATCTGACCAAGATGAGCACAGACCACTCCCCTCAGCTCCACACCTGAATGCCCTTTCTAGCAAATATATTGCAAACAATACGTCTGCAAAACGTCTGCCCAGTGCATCACATAAGTGCATCATAGAAATGTGAGCTATGAATTAATCGAGAATGAAGTATACAGACTGTACCCTGCCATCTGCAACCATTGCACTCTAATCAGCATGTCCATTTATCTATTCTTCCTACAGGTACGTCACCCAACTTTCCACACTGAATTTTGCCTACTTCTGCTCCTTGCATCCACTCGGTATGTAACCCAACTTTCCACACTGAATTTTCCCTACTTCTGCAACTTGCATCCACTCGGTATATTTTTCAACTAACCCCTGCTATATCCCCAGTGTTATTTATGACTTTGTTTACTCTGCCTTGATCAGCCTGCCTCTGGATCACTCTTAATTATTTCACCAAGGTGAGAACAGACCACTCCCCTTAGTTCCACACCTGAATTCACTTTCTAGCAAATATATTACAAACCATATGTCTACAGGATGTCAGTCTGCCCAGTGCACCATATACAGTGCCTTGCGAAAGTATTCACCCCCCTGGAACTTTTCAACATTTCCCACATATGCTTCAAACATAAAGATACCAAATGTTAATTTTTGGTGAAGAATCAACAAGTGGAACACAATTGTAAAGCTGAACGAAATTTATTGGTTATTTAAAATTTTTGTGGAAATTGAAAAACTGAAAAGTGGGTCATGAAATATTATTCGGCCCCTTTAACTTAATACTTTGCTGCGCCACCTTTTGCTGTGATTACAGCTGCAAGTCGCTTGGGGTATGTCTCTATCAGTTTTGTACATCTGTTACCCTCCCTTCTTTTGAGGTGCACTCTGTACACATCTTCTCACTCTCGAACCTCCAATTGGCTGTCATTTACCACCCCCAGTGTCAGCCACAACATTCTTCAACCACTTAATTTCCTCTCTGCTGACATCCCCACTATCATCATGGGCAACTTCAACATCCCCATTAACACTTCCCTCTCAGCTGACACTAAACTTCTATCTCTCACTTCCTCCTTTGGCCTCGCTTAATGGTCTTCTGCAGCCACTCATAAAGATGGCCGCACAGTGGACCTCATCTTCACCCGCTTCTGCTCTCTATCTAACCTCTCTAACTCACAGCTCCCTCTTTGTGACCACAACCTACTTAAAGTTTTTTCCCTCACTTCTCGTGGTCCACAATCCCAACTCCACAAACTTGCTCACCCTCGCAGAAATCTTAAACACCTTGATCTACACTCACTCTCTGAATCCCTTCTCCCTCACATAAGTTCTTTACACAATGCGGACACTGCTGTCACTTTTATATATCACCACAATAGCTGCAGCTCTGGAATCGGTTGCCCCTCTCACACATACCAAAGTTTGCAAAATCAACAGACAACCCTGGCACACCAGCCTAACCAAAGAACTAAGGCAGGCCTCTAGGGTTGCTGAGTGGTAATGGAAAAGATCCCACTCCAATGAGCACTTCATCACATTCAAACAGTTCCTCACTACTTTCAAGTTCACACTCTCTGCAGCAAAGCAAACCTACTTATCTCTCATGGCCTCCTTCTCTCACAACTCTAAACAGCTATTCAACACTTTCAATTCTCTCTTCCATCTCCCAGCACCTCCTTCCTCTCCACTCATCTCAGCTGAAGACTTTGACTCATTCTTCAAGCAGAAGATTGATAAGATCAGATAAAGTTTTGGTTCCCAGAGCCCCTCCTCCTAACTTCTTAGCCCTTCTCCTCCAAAACCAACTTCTCCACCATTATAGAAGATTGACTCTCCACTCTACTCTCAAGATCACATCTCAGCATCTGTGCACTTGACCCGATACCATCCCACTTCATCCCAAACTTCACCAAAATCTTCATACCAACCCTCACCTATCTCTTCAACCAATCACTAACAACTGATGTTTTCCCCTCATGCTTCAAACATGCCTCAATTACACCCATCCTCAAAAAGCCCTCACTTGACCCATCCTCTATATCTAGCTAATGACCCATATCACTTCTCCCCTATTCCCCAAAACTACTGAAACAACAAGTCCATCTTAAACTGTCCTCCCACTTTTCTTCCTGCTCCCTCTTTGACCACTTACAATCTGGCTCCTGAAAAAAATCACTCCACTAAAACCACCTTAACTAAAGTCACCAATGACCTATTATATGCCAAAGCCAAGTGACACTACTCTATCCTCCTCCTACTGGACCTCTCCTCTGCCTTTGACACAGTGGACCATTCTTTATTACTACAGACCATCTCATCTCTTGGGATCACAGACTTGGCCCTATCTTGGATCTCGTCATACTTAACAGACTGGACATTCAGTGTCTCCCACTCGCACACCACCTCCTCACCTCGCCTCTATCTGTAAGAGTCCTGCAAGGTTCATTGCTAAGGCCCCTGCTCTTCTCTATTTGCAACTTCAGTCTGGGACAGATTATAGAATTTCATAGCTTTTAGTATCACCTCAATGCTAATGACACAGATCTACATCTCTGGAACAGATATCACCTCTTTACTAACCAGAATCCCACAATGTCTGTCCGCTATTTCATCCTTTTTCTCCGTTAGATTTCTAAAACTTAATATGGACAAAACAGAATTCATCATCTTTCCTCCATTTCACTCGACCTCCCAATGGATCTATCCATGAAAGTAAATGGCTGCTCAGTCTCCACAGTCCCACAAGCTTGATGCCTCAGGGTAATCCTTGACCCTAATCTCTCCTTCAAACCACATATTCAAGCCCTTTCCACTTCCTACTGACTACAACTCAAAAATATTTCCCGGATCTGTACATTCCTCAACCAAGAATCTGCAAAAACCCTAGTCCATGCCCTCATTATCTACCACAATGACTACTGCAACCTCCTGCTCTGTGGCCTCCCCTCTTAAACTCTCTCACCCCTCAAATCTATTCTAAACTCTGCTGCCCGACTAATACACCTCTCCCCCTGCTATTGCCCAGCATCTCCCCTCTGTCAATCCTTCAACTGGCTCCCCATTACCCAAAGACTCCAGTTCAAAACCCTAACCATGACATACAAAGCCATCCACAACCTGTGTCCTCCATATATCTGTGACCTAGTCTCACGGTACTTACCTGCACGCAACCTCCGATACTCACAAGATCTCATTCTCGACTACACTCTTATCTCTTTTTCCCACAATCGCATACAAGATTTCTCCCGCGCATCCCCCCTCTGGAACTCTCTACCACAACATATCAGACTTTTGCCTAACATGGAAACCTTCAAAAAGACCCTGAAGACCTACCTATCAGGGACCCCATGACTGACCTGTCCAGGTCCAGACACAAGTCCTGTACTGCAGAACGGGGATGGGTAGACAGCACCCGCAGACACAGGACGGCTCCATCGCCGGCATGCAAGACCTGCAGCATGTGATCGCAGGAGGAAGAAGCCGGGGCAGGGCCAGCCGCCGGAGCTCCTGGAGTGATCAGTGGAGATCCAAGGCTACACCGGGAGGTAACCGGCTGGTTAGCCGACAAGGGTATAGTAACCGGGTACAAACAGGTTTCAGGAACATGAGTGTAATACGAGAGCCAAGGAAACAACCGAAAGGGAAGTCAGAAACCAAACCGGGGTCAGAGAACCAGATAATCCACAGACAGAACCTAATCGACAGGCAAATGCGACGTGGGGGACAGGCCGGGCCAAAACGGGATGCAGACACACAAGGCACAAACACACAAGAGTACAAGGGTCACTTAACTCAGCTGAGGGCAGAAGTATAACTGACAAGGAAGCAAGCCTCCCACGGCTATAAAAAGCCCTCCCCTATCCAAAGGGAGGCCAGCAGAATTACCCCCGAGGCTCCAGCTCAAGTCCTACCATAGGATCATGACCCTACCTTTTTCCAACAAGCCTACAACCTGCAGTAACCACCGATGCACCAAACCACTGCACGTCCAGCTCTACCCTTATCTACTGTATCCTCACCCATCCCTTGTAGATTTTGAGGGTCCTCTCCTTGTGTACCAGTCATGACTTGTATTGTTTAAGATTACTGAACTTGTTTTTTATTATGCATATCCCTCCTCACATGTAAAGCGCCATGTACTAAACGGCGCTATAATAATAAACAATAATAATAATATAGTGCAAACATGTTCTGCAGAGCTTTACAAGTCAGGAGGAGTTCATATAAAACAGTCAAAAGTTACAAACAAATCAAACAATCAAAGCAAAAATAAAGATTACAATCTACAATGAAGTGTGGTTATACTCCTAATTTCATGGGGGAAAAAGGGTAACTGATGAGTTATCTAGGTAGTAGATTGAACTGAGCCAGACAAAGACCAGATCAGGGGTGTTACCATGTTTGTGTGCCTCAGAGCTTGAAAGTTGTGAGAGGCCATGAGAAGTGGGTAGAGATAGAAGCTGGGATGCAGTTTGGGAGGTGGGGCTGTTGAAATCTCCCAGAATAAGAGTTGGCAATTCTAAGGACATGAAGTGTGGCAGCAAGGCAGAAAAGTGGTCAAGGAAGTGGGTGGGTGAGCCTGGGGGACGATATATGACCACTATTCTGAGGGAAAGGGATGGAAGTCCCTGATGGTGGGAACCTCAAAAGAAGAATGGGGTCCGATGGGCCTGTATTTATTTATTTTTTTAAAATCAGGATTGGTGGTGGCAGCAAGGAGTGAACGGTTATTGTGGAGTTAGCAATGATTGTACAGCGGTATATACACACTAGCTATTGAACCCGTTCTACGCCCGGGTGGCGAGCATTTATATTGGTATATGGTCTCCATCCTGGTATGTGCTGCTCCATCCTGCGTCCCCATCCTGTCATGTGCTGCTCCATCCTGCGTCCCCATCCTGTCATGAGCTGCTCCATCCTGCGCCCCCATCCGGTCATGAGCTGCTCCATCCTGCGCCCCCATCCTGTCATGTGCTGCTCCATCCTGCGTCCCCATCCTGTCATGAACTGCTCCATCCTGCACCCCCATCCTGTCATGAGCTGCTCCATCCTGCGCCCCCATCCTGTCATGTGCTGCTCCATCCTGCGTCCCCATCCTGTCATGTGCTGCTCCATCCTGCGCCCCATCCTGTGATGAGCTGCTCCATCCTGCACCCTTATCCTGTCATGTGCTGCTCCATCCTGTGACCCCATCCTGTCATGAGCTGCTCCATCCTGCGCCCCCATCCTGTCATGTGCTGCTCCATCCTGCGTCTCCATCCTGTCATGTGCTGCTCCATCCTTCGTCTCCATCCTGTCATGTGCTGCTCCATCCTGCGTCCCCATCCTGTCATGTGCTGCTCCATCCTGCGTCTCCATCCTGTCATGTGCTGCTCCATCCTTCGTCCCCATCCTGTCATGTGCTGCTCCATCCTGCGTCCCCATCCTGTCATGTGCTGCTCCATCCTAACCAAGAAAAAGAAAAAAAGATCATGTCCATAGAAATGGGAGCACCTCAGACAAAAATCAAAAAATACAAAGTTCTTTATTAATCAGTATGACTATATACCACACAAAAAAAAACAGAATTAAAAACATTTAAAAATACAACACCAAAAAACACAGCAGTCATATCCTAGTATAGGGAAAATGACAACCCACAACCCAATCCCCTCCCAACAGACAGAGATATATAGGCATAAACAAATGCAATAATCCCAAACAAGATGATATATTGACATGCACTATATGAGAAAATATAAAAATATATATATAGCAGAACTCTCAACCTCAAATGGAGCGGTACAAAGTATACACACGCAGCGGACTACTGATATCACAGTATCATACAGCCCTAAAAGGACAATAATAATGTGCTGACCGATGCGTAACAACCAGGTCTAGGCAGCTGTGATAAGAGGGAACTCAATCCACAAGAGTAATAAGCATGCCGGACATGGCAGTCACACATATATCAAAGTATGGCAAGAATACAAATAGAATACCCACGCCTGAAAACAGGTCCATCTGCGTGTGCTGCTCCATCCTGCACCCCCATCCTGTCAGGTACTGCTCCATCCTGCGTCCCCATCCTGTCATGTGCTGCTTCCATCCTGCGCCCCCATTCTGTCATGTGCTGCTCCATCCTGCGTCCACATCCTGTCATGTGCTGCTCCATCCTGCGTCCCCATCCTGTCATGAGCTGCTCCATCCTGCGCCCCCATCCTGTCATGTGCTGCTCCATCCTGCACCCCGGTTCTGTCATGTGCGGATCCTGTGCACACGCTACCTGATTCCTTTCCGCCGCCATTTTCTTGGTCCTCCTGCTGCCGGAATCAGTGCCTGCGCAGTCTGCGCTTTCGGCCGCCATTTTCTTGAAGACACACTGCAGTGTGTTTTCAAGAAAATGGCAGCCAAAAGTGCGGACTGCGCAGGCGCCGATTCCGGCAGCAGGAGGACCAAGTAAAAATGGCGGCGGAAAGGAATCAGGTGGCGTAAGTAACAAATTGGTGTGGCATGAACTGCCACAGCATCATCAGGGCGCAATCATGTCCACGGTGTCCCCACGTCCGGGTTACGGATCATAAATGTCCCCCTGCTCCCGGCAGTCCGTGCTTTCCGGCGCCATATTTTTTTCCTGACACTGGCTATAATGTAACGCTAGGAACGTCACGCCTGCGCAGTCTATAAAGGCTTCGGACAGAGTGACGCTCCCAGCGTTATATTATAGATATTCCATGTGTTGTAATCCGGAGGTGGATATGATGTACGCTTACTATTAATTTCCTGAGAACTAATTACTGTGAACAGCCTGTGGCTTCCTCAGTTAATCATGGCCCAATTGTTTACTTGTTTGGGCAATAGGCTCCAAAGATCACAGCAGGTGGTTCTGTGTTACTCATGGCCTGTGATCTCTGTGATTATTGGATGGCCAATCCAATCTGTTGGCCACAGAAATGCTGTTTTTCCGCCTGGTGGATACAGACTGTTTCTGAAAGCTGATGGCCATCGCAGTCACCCAGTACCCTTTGCCAAGTCACCACTACTTCTCTAAGAAAGATGTGCCTGCACTACACCAGCATGTCGCAGACAACATCATTCCCTGATAAATTCTATATCTGCCAGATTTCTTTTCAAAACTGACACCTGGATGAACAAACATGGACACATGAGGTGGGGGTGACAAAGTACAGATGCTTATTTACAATGATGGTCCAGCCATCTTGAGAAAATGGGGAGTTGATAAAGGCTGCATTAGCTGGTCAACAGCCAAAATTTGTAGTGCTTTTGGGAGCCATGGTGTTTGATGGAGGATTATGATCAGAGAAATAGAGACTGGACTATGTATAAAAGGACTTCATTTAGGGAATGTGATAGGGCGCCCTAAACAGATGTGTTGTTAGGGACTGCCTAATATTGTGTAAGTTGTGGTTAGTTCTAATTTTTTGGGGTAGAGCATCCTTGGGGAGGATTGGTGCAATTCATGAGACGTCTTGGAGCCGAGAGTGGGAGGTACAGAATAGTGTGGATGTTAGTCGAAAGTCGCTTGTAGAAAGCAACGAGTGGGTAGGCTAATAAACAGAAATGAGGGAGGAGATGTAGGGGGTGCCGCTCTGTGGAAAGCTTTGTGGGTGTGAGCAAGCAATTTAAATTGGATCCTATAATGTATGGGCAGCCAGTGCAATGACTGGCACAGAGCGGAGGCTTCAGAGTACTGATTAGCCAGATAGATGACCCTGGCTGCTGCATTAAGGATGGACTAGAGAGGGGAAAGTGAAGTGGGGGGCCCTCTAACACTTCCTCCAGTGCTTCTGTCTCATCCAGGGCCTCCACCTGCTCCCTCAACCTCTGCCTTAATGAAACACATGTTCCAACACTGCAGATAGACTCCCCCCACCTTTGTACTGTGCAGTCATGGCTCACCTCAATCAAGCAGTGTTTAAATTAATATGCCTTGGAGATCACAGTCATACTGATCAAGAGTTGTGGACAGCTCTCCATGCCAAGTTTGAGCAATGGCTGTCTCCACTGAACCTGGGGCCAGGGAAGACCGTGTGCAGTAACAGTGCAAACCTGGTGGCGTCCCTATGCCGAGGCAACCTCACACACGTGCCTTGCATGGCTCGCATCCTAAACCTAATGATACAGCAATTCCTCTGCCACTGTCCCAGCCTGGGTGTGCTGATTCAGAAACCACTTTCATTGTGTGCTCATTTCCACCATTCCACTTAAGTTAGTATGAACATCTTTCAGCCTACCTGTTTAACCGGTTGATATGCGATGTGACGACACCATGGAATTCAACTCTGCACATGTTGCAGCGACTGTGACTGTAGAGCCGTGACCTGGTGCAGTATGACACTTTTACATAGGCTGGCCCAACGCAGTATGAACAAGGTGCAATTCACACTTGCGGAGTGGACACAGATGAAGGACCTGTGCACCGTTCTACACTTTTTCGAAATGGCCACTAATAGCGCCGACGATGATGTCATCAGCATCACTATTACTGTAATCTACGTGCTGGAGCACACTTTGAATAGTCTGTATTGGAGGAGGTGGTGGTCCCGGAGGAAGCAGAGAAGGGTGCAGAATGGTTAACAATATCTATAAGTTCAGGTCTGTCGTCTCACAGGTGGAAGGAACAAATGGAAAAGGATGAGAAGGACGAGAAGAAAGAGGTGATGGATGCGCAACAGTTAAGAGATGAAAAGGATAATGATTCCCTCTCTGTAGTCTGTGGTTGCCAAGGGGGGATGGAGGAAGCAAGCTTGAGTGTTATCCCACCACCAACATACAATGGACTTGAACTTCATGAAAGGGGCCCACCCATGATCACCTTCTTGCAGCACTATCTGCAGCATGATTGTTGCCCGTATTGTTAGGATTCAAAATAGTGATGACTATTGGGTTGCCAGTCTGATTGATTAACTATACAAAAGTAAATTTTGCCAGTTGCTTCTTCCCCTGGAAAGAGACGCTCCCATGCTGCAGTGTCAAAACATGAAGACAATCTTTATAGTGGTTTTCCCCAAGACAGCAGTGAGGCACACAGTGTGCATCGCAGTGATAGGCTTCCAACCCCAGGAACGTTGAGTCATCAATAGTGTTGAGCATTCCGATACCGCAAGTACCGGGTATCGGACGATATTTGCGGTATCGGAATTCCGATACCGAGTTCCGATATTTTTCTGATATCGGGAATCGGTATCGGGATTAAGATTCATGTTTAAAATAAAGAATAAAAATAAAAAATATTGATATACTTACTCTCGGACGCGCCCTGGTTGTCACCGCTGCAACCGCCATGCTTCCCTGCCTAAGAATGAGCGCGTCAAGGACCTTCGATGACGTCGCGGCTTGTGATTGGTCGCGTGACCGGTCACATGACGCTACCACGACCAATCACAAGCCGCGACATCATCGAAGGTCCTTAACGCGCTCATTCTTAGGAAGGCAATCATGGCGGTTGCAGCGGTGACAACCAGGGTGCGTCCGAGGGTAAGTATACCAATATTTTTTATTTTTATTCTTTATTTTACACATGAATATGGATCCCAGGGCCTGAAGGAGAGTTTCCTCTCCTTCAGACTCTGGGAACCATAGAGGAATACCTTCCGATATTTGTGTCCCATTGACTTGTATTGGTATAGGATATCGGTATCGGCGATATCCGATATTTTTCGGATATTGGCCGATACCATCCGATACCGATACTTTCAAATATCGGACGGTATCGCTCAACACTAGTCATCAGCGCAAAAACATTAGCAGCCTTGAGGCGCTGGAGTCCTGGGTTTCCCTGTGTTTGCGAGGGTTTTCTATGAGTAATCATTTTTCTTCCCACACTCCAAAGACATTCTGATAGGAAATTTAGATTGTGAGTCCCAATCAGGACAGTGTCACTAATGTCTGTGGAATTACTGGCGCTATAAAAGAGAGTAAAAAAATAAATAGATAATGAAGCTATCTATAGATGTGACTATAAGAAATAAATGCGACTTTTTTTAGTTTTATTTATCCATAATTTTTGGAAATATTTGGTCTGCAAGTCGGGTCCCCTTCATTGGTGTTGCCTGAATTTGGCACAGCTCTAAGGGCACCGGGTTTACACCTGTCATTTATCCACGAGTTACTGATCATACTTTAAGCAAGAAATACTGCTCCAAACCCTGTCCAATGCTTAAATGTGGCATGGTTTAAGGACCATGCTATTATCACAAAGAATTTATATTGTGAAATGTGGACTCCTGGCTGGAGCACAATACCACAATCTGCCTTGCAGCACTGGGATCCTGGGTTCGAATCCCACAGAGGACAACATCTGCAAGGAGTTTGTATGTTTTCCCTGTGTTTGCGTGGGTTTCCTACTGGTACTCTAGTTTCATCCCACACTCCATAGACTTACTGATAGAGAATTTAGATTGTGAGCCCCATTGGGGACAGTGACTATAATGTATGTAAATCGCTGCGGAATAACATAGAGCTATATAAGCAAAGCATAAAAAATAAGTAAAATAAATAAATACCAGTACAAAATAATCAAAATTTAAAATGTGGCCTCCTTTACGTAGCATTGTAGTAACAACATTTTTTTTTTTTCTTTTACTGTGGATGAGCCTTGGATACAGCAGAATCAGACCACAAGTTCAAAGAATTACAACCTCAGATGTCGTCAAATTCTTGGAGTACGGAAGTTAGGCTGGTTTCACATTTGCGTATATGTGTGCAGCGTTTGATCCGCACATATCAACATGCGTCTCGAGTACCTATCTTTAACATGGTGTACGGAGGGACATGCATTTGTATGCATTCACATGCGTCTGCGTACTCATGCGTCCTTTCTCGATATGCGGCGGGGCGCGGCGAATGCAACATGTTGCATTTTTTGAGGTGTCAATTATGTGCAGTTATCCGCATGTGGATGATTGTGAATGGAGTGCATCAAAACAACGCATTACTGTCTATGGGATCGCATTGGTACACAAGGACTTGTGTACGCATGCGTTCGGATCGCAATGCGTACTTCATACTAATCATGTCCAGGAAACTATGTTACCACCTGCAAAATCACTGATGTATAAAAGGGCGTGTGAAGACAGGCCAGCAGAGGGCGCATCACCGCGAATGAAGGTAACTACAGGTCATTGACCTACATTACCTTCATTCGCTGGGGTTTACAGCCACGAGCAGCGCTGCATTAGCAGTGCTCCTGGCTGTAAAATATTTTAACCCCTTCAGATGGATTTACAACGTGGGACGTTACAGATCTACGGAAGGTATGTATATTGTTGGTTTATTATTTTTTATTTGTTACAGAGCGAGGGTCTTCAGCGAGTGGATTGAGCGTACAATAAAATATTACAACAAACGGTGTGTTTATTTCATTAAAATGCTTTTTAATATTTTGTGTGTGTTTTTTTTAACTCTTTCATACAATTGGATTAATAATGGATAGGTGTCATAATTGACGCCTCTCCATTATTAATCTGGCTTAATGTCACCTCAGGGCTGCCACTAGAAATTTCAGGGCCCCATACTGGCAAAATCACTGATGTATAAAAGGGCGTGTGAAGACAGGTAGTCCATTACTCTCAAGACTCATGACTATTGTAACTCTCTACTAATCAGCCCCCTCTTACCAAACTCTCCCCGCTCCAATCTGTCCAGGATCATATTCATCACAACCGTTACACCGATGCCAATACCTTGTGCCAGTCATTACACTGGTTACCTATCCACTCAAGAATCCAGTACAAAACTACTACCCTCATCCACAAAGCACTCCATGGCTCAGCACCACCCTACATATCCTCTCTGGTCTCAGTCTACCACCCTACCCGTGCCCTCCACTCCGCTAATGACCTCAGGTTAGCATCCTCAATAATCAGAACCTCCCACTCCCATCTCCAAGACTTTACACGTGCTGCGCCAATTCTTTGAAATGCACTACCAAGGTTAATACGATTAATCCCCACAGTTTTATGCGTGGCCTAAAAACGCATTTGTTCAGATTGGCCTACCACCTCAACGCATTAACCTAACTATCCCTGTGTGGCCCATTAAAAAAAAAAACATAATTGGGTTCCTCGCATCATGTTCTCTTACACTTTATGCAGTTAATAGCCTCTGTGTCTATACTGCTACATACTTAGGCAGTTAACTGGTTCATGCAGCTTTACATGAACACCCGAGCCTTACACTATGGCTGGTCCGACTAACTAAAGCAATTGTTACCATCCACCTCTCGTGTCTCCCCTTTTCCTCATAGTTTGTAAGCTTGCAAGCAGGGCCTTCATTTCTCTTGGTATCTATTTTGAACTGTGATTTCTGTTACGCTGTAATGTCTATTGTCTGTACTAGGGTTGAGCGAAACAGATCGGCACTTTTCAAAAGTCGCCGACTTTTAGCAAAGTTGGGTTTCGTGAAACCCGACCCGATCCCACTCTGGGATCGGGTCGGCGATCTCTACTTAAAAGTTGGGTTTCGTTATATATATATATATATATATATATATATATATATGTCATTCAGACACACATATATATATATATTTATATTAACTTCAGCGCAATATAGCAGAAAAGCCGGTAATTCAATTACCGGCTTTTCATTTCTCCTGCCAAAACCCGACATGATTTGAGACATGGTTTACATACAGTAAACCATGTCATATCCCCCTTTTTTTCATATTCCACACTACTAATGTTAGTAGTGTGTATGTGCAAAATTTCAGCGCTCTAGCTCTTAAATTTAAGGGTTAAATCGCGGAAAAAATTGGCGTGGGCTCCCGCGCAATTTTCCCCGCCAGAGTAGTAAAGCCAGTGACTGAGGGCAGATATTAATAGCCTGGAGAGGGTCCACGGTTATTGGCCCCCCCCTGGCTAAAAACACCTGCCCCCAGCCACCCCAGAAAAGGTACATCTGGAAGATGCGCCTATTCTGGCACTTGGCCAGTCTCTTCCCATTCCCGTGTAGCGGTGGGATATGGGGTAATGAAGGGTTAATGCCACCTTGCTATTGTAAAGTGACATTAAGCCAGATTAATAATGGAGAGGCGTCAATTATGACACCTATCCATTATTAATCCAATTGTATGAAAGAGTTAAAAAAAAAACACACACACAAAATATTAAAAAGTATTTTAATGAAATAAACACACCGTTTGTTGTAATATTTTATTGTACGCTCAATCCACTCGCTGAAGACCCTAGCTCTGTAACAAATAAAAAATAATAAACCAACAATATACATACCTTCCGTAGATCTGTAACGTCCCACGTTGTAAATCCATCTGAAGGGGTTAAAATATTTTACAGCCACAAGCTCTGCTAATGCAGCTGTGCTTGTGGCTGTAAACCCCAGCGAATGAAGGTAATGTAGGTCAATGACCTATAGTTACCTTCATTCGCGGTGATGCGCCCCCTGCTGGATGTCCTCATATGACCTCGAGCCTGGGAACTTTTCCCACACTCCAGGGACATCCAGCAGAGGGCGCATCACCGCGAATGAAGGTAACTACAGGTCATTGACCTACATTACCTTCATTCGCTGGGGTTTACAGCCACGAGCAGCGCTGCATTAGCAGTGCTCCTGGCTGTAAAATATTTTAACCCCTTCAGATGGATTTACAACGTGGGACGTTACAGATCCACGGAAGGTATGTATATTGTTGGTTTATTATTTTTTATTTGTTACAGAGCGAGGGTCTTCAGCGAGTGGATTGAGCGTACAATAAAATATTACAACAAACGGTGTGTTTATTTCATTAAAATACTTTTTAATATTTTGTGTGTGTTTTTTTTAACTCTTTCATACAATTGGATTAATAATGGATAGGTGTCATAATTGACGCCTCTCCATTATTAATCTGGCTTAATGTCACCTCAGGGCTGCCACTAGAAATTTCAGGGCCCCATACTGGCAAAATTTCTGGGGCCACCTTGAGACTCCACCCAGGCTCGACCCCCGCCCCGCCTCCACACCCAACCCCTCAAACTGGCCACAGTCCCACCACTCTTTCTTGGAAAAACTCCACTTCTCACCTATAACACATTAACAGTTCCCATCACCAGATCACACATATAGCCGGTAGCTTTTGTTTTGGCCAAAAGATTTTTTAAGCCACCAAAATGACAAGGTAGACACTTTGGCCAGGCCCTACTCTACTGTAACCTATTAAATATTTGTTAAAATATGCAATACAATTTAGGTATATTTTTATTTATTTTTCAATTTTTAAAATGACCTATAATATCACATACAAGGAACAAATACCACAGCACCATGACCAGACGCCATATCACCACAGTGACCTATATTACTATCTACAAGGCTCAAATACCGCCACACCATGACCAGATGACATATTACCACCACAGTGATCGAATAATATCAAATACAAGGAACAAATACCACAACATCATGACCAGTTCACATATTACCACCACATAGTGACTGAATACTACAATACTGATCAATAATAAAAAAAAACCACAATACTATCACCATCAGTGCCAATATACACAGGAGATCTGTGTTAGGGGTCGAGTTCCCGCTTCTGCACTGGGGGAATCTCGAGCCACTTCCGCTGCGGTCTCCCATTCTTGTCCAGCCGCAGTGGAGCCTGCTCAGCAGGGACGTCGGTCCCAGCGTCTTGCTCATTCTCACTCTGTTCAGAGAGTTAGTGCTGCTTCTCCAGTCTCTGCCATTAAAGTCAGTACTGGTCAGCAGCGAGCGGACTTCTCTGGGACTAAGTCCTTGTCTGCATGTACTGAGCATGCCCAGCGTAAGGTCTCCCGTTGGAGATCGAGGGTCATGTGCTCAGGCTCTGCAGCACATTCCATTGGTCCTCTTGGCAGGTCCTAGAAGGGCAAAAGTGCTGTGGCCACTTCCTGTGCTGCTCCTATATAAACTGCGCATGACCGCACGGCCATGCGCTAGTATTGTCTTGTTATTATGTGTGTGTGTAGATGGATGTATGTCGAAGGATGAAAGCTCCTAAATATCCCTCCCTAGTGTTGTTGACTGTTCGCGGATGATGGTAGCTATCTAGCGCCCGACTTGCCATCTACACGAAACACACATCTCAGCGTCCTATAGCTGTGCCTGCCAGTACGGCGCCGTTCGCTTGCCTTGCGCTTTCCATACCCGAGTCTGGGTGGTTAGTGGCGTCCGTTAGTGCGGCATCGCTCGCACTCTTGTGCACATATTTGTCCTAAGGTTCTCTACACACCCAGTTGCGGTGTTACGCCAGCAAGGGTCTAATCGGGCTTCAATCCCTTCTGGGGTTAAGTCCGCTGACCACTTGCTCGCGCTCTAGTGCGGTACTGCGGTCCTGTGAGTTAACAGGATCGCTTTCTTCACGCTGGGTGAGGTTTAACCCACGCGTGTATACTTTAGTGTACCGCCATATTGTCTGCCAATTACTAGCAGCAGGTCTCCACCTGCACGGTGGACCCCGGACTGCGAACGCACCTTTATCATCTGTCTTGGTGCGTTCCGCCAGTCCTAACAGAATACTAGCGCCAGGGTCTGGCTAGTAAAATGGCGGACGACCAGCGTTTACAGCGGTACATCCAGCAGCTGGAGGGAAGGTTGGCGGCTCTTGAGCGTACAACCTCAGCTGTGGATGTCACTGCTGTAGCTGTGCAGGCTGCAAGTGTAGCCGCAGCCAGTTTGTCCACTGCCACCCCTGCTCCGACTTTATCCCGTCTCCCACTACCTGACAAGTTTGCTGGAGAGAGCAAACATTGTCGTGGATTCGTGAGCCAGTGCTCTATCCATCTCGAGCTCCTGGCTGCACGTTTTCCTACAGAGCGGGCTAAGGTGGGATTTATTGTCTCGCTGTTGTCGGGCAGGGCGTTGGAGTGGGCTACGCCGCTGTGGGAGCGTGATGATCATGTGGTGCAGAGTGCTCCGTTGTTTCTGGGCACGCTGAAAGAGGTCTTTCTAGGACCTCAACTCACCCATGATACAGCGCTCCAACTACTGGCATTAACTCAGGGTGAGTCCTTGGTCAGCCATTTTTCCGTCCGATTCCGTACTTTAGCTTCCGAGCTGGAGTGGTCGGATAAAGCCCTTATCCCCATATTCTGGAGGGGCCTGGCTGACCATGTTAAGGACGCTCTGGCCACTAGGGAGATTCCTGCCACACTGGAGGAGTTAATATCTATTTCTACTCGTATAGACCTCCGTTTTAACGAGCGGAGGTTGGAACGAGCCCAGTGTAGGCAGAGGTTTCGGCTGGCTCCTACCTTCGCCAAACCTTTGAAATCTCCAGTCCAGGCATCTGAGTCACATGAGACCTTGGAGGTGACACGAGCGGGATCCAAGTCTCAGTCCGCTCGTGCACATAAGGTTCGTCATGTTTGCCAGCAGTCAGGACGTCTTGCCTCCAAGAGTCCTCAGCGGTCGGGGAAACGTCAGCGTCTAGTGGCAGTTGGAGGAGGTACACTAGACACGGCGACGTTTGCCTCAAAGTTGTCCTTCAAGGGGACAGTTACCATAGGCCCATCCACTCTCACGGTCGAGCTATGCTTGGATTCTGGGGCAGAGGGTAACTTTATGTCCTCCGCCTTTGCCCAGCGTCACGCAATACCCTTGGTGATGCTCGCCCAGCCAGTGACCGTTCGAGTGGTAAATGGGTCAACACTACCTTCACAGATTACTCACCAAACCATTCCTTTCACCCTATCTGTGTCTCCATCACATCAGGAGATAATCTCCCTATTAGTCATTCCTGAGGGAATTGATGAGGTCCTGTTGGGGATGCCATGGCTTCGCTACCATTCTCCTCATATTGAGTGGTCCTCTGGGAGAATTTTGGGATGGAGTAAATCCTGTGAGGGTAGATGTCAGAGGGAGTGCGTTCAGGTTGCTACTACACAGGTACCCGCAGATCTTTCCTCTCTCCCCAAGCACTATTGGTCCCATGCAGACGTGTTCTCCAAAAGAGCTGCGGAGACCCTTCCGCCTCACCGCCCCTATGACTGTCCTATTGACCTCTTGCCTGGTGCTGAGCCTCCCCGGGGTCGAGTCTACCCGTTATCTCTCCCGGAGACGGAGGCAATGTCCCAGTATATTCAGGAGAATCTGGCAAGAGGATTCATTAGGAAGTCAGTGTCACCGGCAGGGGCTGGGTTCTTCTTCGTACAGAAGAAGACTGGAGACTTACGTCCATGCATAGACTACAGGGGTCTTAACGCCATTACCGTTAAGAACAAGTACCCATTACCCCTGATATCTGAGCTCTTTGATAGGCTACGGGGAGCAAAGGTATTCACAAAGTTAGATCTGCGGGGTGCTTACAACCTGATTCGCATCCGTGAGGGGGATGAATGGAAGACGGCCTTTAACACCAGGGATGGGCACTATGAATATCTAGTGATGCCCTTTGGGCTCTGTAATGCCCCAGCCGTTTTCCAAGACTTTGTGAACGACATCTTTCGGGATATGCTCACCACCTCGGTCGTAGTCTATCTGGATGACATTCTCATCTACTCTCCAGATATAGACTCCCATCGGAGAGATGTTCGCAAAGTCTTCGACCTCTTACGGGCAAACTCCCTCTACGCTAAGTTGGAGAAGTGTGTGTTTGAGCAGGAGTCCTTGCCTTTCCTTGGTTATATCATTTCTGCCCAGGGTTTGGCTATGGATCCTGCCAAGCTACAGGCTGTAATGGACTGGCAGGAACCCCATTCTCTTAAAGCGGTGCAGCGCTTTATGGGGTTCATTAATTATTATCGCCAGTTCATTCCACACTTCTCAACTTTGGTAGCTCCCTTGGTCGCCCTCACCAAGAAGGGAGCAAATCCCAAGTTGTGGTCAGAGGAGGTCTCCAAGGCCTTTCTCTCGATTAAGTCACACTTCGCTAGCGCTCCCATCCTACATCGCCCCGATGTAGATAAACCATTCATCTTGGAGGTGGATGCCTCATCCGTTGGTGCTGGAGCAGTCCTTTTCCAAAAGGATGCTCAAGGTCGGAAGCATCCTTGCTTCTTCTTCTCCAAGACCTTCACGCCAGCGGAGAGGAATTATTCCATCGGGGACAGGGAGTTGCTAGCCATGAAGTTGGCTTTTTCAGAGTGGAGACACCTCTTGGAGGGAGCTCGCTTTCCCTTCCAAGTCTTCACTGACCACAAGAACTTGGTGCATATACAGACGGCCCAGCGGCTGAATTCTCGCCAGGCTAGATGGTCCCTGTTCTTCTCCCGGTTCCATTTTACTCTCCATTTTCTCTCCGGGGAGAAGAACGTTCGTGCCGACGCTCTCTCCCGCTCCGTAGTGTCATCTGAGGAGGAGGAGGAGGAGCCTCGGCTTATTGTCCCTTCTGAGAGCCTGAGAACTGTAGCTCCGGTTTCGCTAGAGTCTGTGCCCCCGGGCAAGACTTTCGTGCCAGCTAATTTGCGACCGGAGGTTCTCTCTTGGGCTCACTCCTCCAGAGTGGGGGGGCATTTTGGGACCAAGAGGACATCAGAGCTTTTGGCGAGAACATACTGGTGGCCGCATATGGCCCGAGATGTCAGGGACTACATTCAGGCGTGCGTTTCTTGCGCCCAGAATCGGTCTCCTCGGCAACGGCCTGCTGGGTTGCTTTACCCTCTACCGGTGGCAGACAGGCCCTGGGAGATGGTCGGGATGGACTTTGTGGTGGGTCTACCCAAGTCGCGTGGCTGCTCCATTATTTGGGTTGTCACTGACCATTTCTCTAAGATGGTGCATTTGGTGCCGCTTCCTCGGTTACCCTCTGCACGGGCCTTGGCGGTGTTGTTCGTTAAACACGTTTTCCGTTTGCATGGTATGCCTGATAAAATTGTCAGCGATCGGGGTCCCCAGTTCGCATCTCGGTTTTGGAGAGAGCTCTGCCGTTTACTCAGCATAGAGTTAAACCTCTCCTCTGCTTACCATCCCGAGACGAATGGGTTGGTGGAGAGAACCAACCAGACTCTGGTGACATATTTGCGACATTTCGTCTCTGCTAGGCAGGATGACTGGGCATCTTTGCTACCTTGGGCGGAATTTGCCCTGAACAACGCCGTAGCCGATTCCACTGGTCAAACTCCTTTTCTCCTTAATTACGGCCAGCATCCGCGTGTCCCTGTGCCCATGCCCGTGTCCTCCACCGATTCTAGGGTGGCAGACTGGGCGGTGGAGGCACGTGACATCTGGGACCGCACACAGGATGCTATCCGGGCCTCCAAGGAGAGAATGAGGGTTTCGGCTGATACACACCGGCGCCCCGCTCCGGTCTTTGCTCCCGGCGACTTAGTGTGGCTCTCCGCCCGTAACATCAGGCTGCGAGTTGAGTCCACTAAGTTTGCTCCTCGCTACATTGGCCCGTTTAAAGTTCTGGAACAGGTCAACCCTGTGGTTTACCGTTTGGCCATTCCTCCACGCCTTGGTATCACCGATACCTTTCACGTTTCCCTCTTAAAGCCCGTTCGTTTGTCTCGGTTTTCTGAGTCATCTGCTGGGACATCGGGTTCATCCACGGATGAATTTGAGGTGAATGCTATTGTGGGAAGCAAGGTGGTACGTGGCAAAAAATTTTATTTGGTGGATTGGAAGGGTCATGGTCCAGAGGATAGAACCTGGGAGCCTGTGGAGCACATTCGGGCTCCACAGCTCATTGCTGCCTTTGAACGTAGCGAGGCCCAAGGAGGGAGGGGCCCTAGGAGGGGGGTAATGTTAGGGGTCGAGTTCCCGCTTCTGCACTGGGGGAATCTCGAGCCACTTCCGCTGCGGTCTCCCATTCTTGTCCAGCCGCAGTGGAGCCTGCTCAGCAGGGACGTCGGTCCCAGCGTCTTGCTCATTCTCACTCTGTTCAGAGAGTTAGTGCTGCTTCTCCAGTCTCTGCCATTAAAGTCAGTACTGGTCAGCAGCGAGCGGACTTCTCTGGGACTAAGTCCTTGTCTGCATGTACTGAGCATGCCCAGCGTAAGGTCTCCCGTTGGAGATCGAGGGTCATGTGCTCAGGCTCTGCAGCACATTCCATTGGTCCTCTTGGCAGGTCCTAGAAGGGCAAAAGTGCTGTGGCCACTTCCTGTGCTGCTCCTATATAAACTGCGCATGACCGCACGGCCATGCGCTAGTATTGTCTTGTTATTATGTGTGTGTGTAGATGGATGTATGTCGAAGGATGAAAGCTCCTAAATATCCCTCCCTAGTGTTGTTGACTGTTCGCGGATGATGGTAGCTATCTAGCGCCCGACTTGCCATCTACACGAAACACACATCTCAGCGTCCTATAGCTGTGCCTGCCAGTACGGCGCCGTGCGCTTGCCTTGCGCTTTCCATACCCGAGTCTGGGTGGTTAGTGGCGTCCGTTAGTGCGGCATCGCTCGCACTCTTGTGCACATATTTGTCCTAAGGTTCTCTACACACCCAGTTGCGGTGTTACGCCAGCAAGGGTCTAATCGGGCTTCAATCCCTTCTGGGGTTAAGTCCGCTGACCACTTGCTCGCGCTCTAGTGCGGTACTGCGGTCCTGTGAGTTAACAGGATCGCTTTCTTCACGCTGGGTGAGGTTTAACCCACGCGTGTATACTTTAGTGTACCGCCATATTGTCTGCCAATTACTAGCAGCAGGTCTCCACCTGCACGGTGGACCCCGGACTGCGAACGCACCTTTATCATCTGTCTTGGTGCGTTCCGCCAGTCCTAACAATCTGTACTTAGTATGCAGTGTCTGTGTATAGGTAATACAGTGATCACCAGTGACATTATACACAGGAGCTCTGTATATAGTGTATAGGTAATCCAGTGATCACTGGTGACATTATACCCAGGACCTCTGTATATAGTATACAGTGTATAGTGTCAGTGTATAGGTAACACACTGACTCACCAGTGACGTCTCTAGGTGAAGTCCTTCATCTTTCATCCAGCACAGACCGCCATCACTTCATCCAGCCAGGACTCGTCTCTGCAGGAAATAACACAGTTATCTCGAGTTCCACTTGCAGAACACATTACTTAATTTTCCCAACTTCTACATTACACCACATGAAGAAGGCGACATAGTATCACTCTACACAGTAATAGGACCGCCCCCCCATTTATAACAGTATACTCAAAAAATAAAATTAATACATCACTACAGTAATAATATCCCTTAATTAGCCCCTATGGTAATAATATTCGCCATCCTAGCCCCCGTGTGTCTCATTCGTGGCGTCAGCCATATGTTCTCCCATCCTGCCCTAATGAGTATCCATCCTGTCCCATCTGTCTCCAATCCTGCCTCCAGTGTCTCCAATCATGCCCGTATCACCATTCTGCCCCGTCTCCAATCATGCCCCCTGTGTCTCAATTCTGCCCCATCTGTCTCCAGTCATGCCCCAGTGTCTCCAGTCATGCCGCCATGTCTGTCATCCTGCCCCCTGTGTCTCCAATCATGGCCCGTTTCTCCAATCTGCCCCGTGTCCAGCAATCTGCCTCTGTGTCCAGCAATCTGCCGCCCCTGTGTCCAGCAATCTGCCGCCCCTGTGTCCAGCAATCTGCCCCTGTGTCCAGCAATCTGCCCCTGTGTCCAGCAATCTGCCCGTGTCCAGCGTTCTGCCCCTGTGCGCAGCGTTCTGCCCCTGTGCGCAGCTTTCTGCACCCCCTGTGTCTAGCTTTCTGCCCCCCTGTGTCCAGCTTTCTGCCCCCCCTGTGTCCAGCTTTCTGCCCCCCGCCTGTGTCCAGCTTTCTGCCCCCCCTGTGTCCAGGTTTCTGCCCCCCGTGTCCAGCTTTCTGCTCCCCCTGTGTCCAGCTTTCTGCCCCCCCCGTGTCCAGCTTTCTGCCCCCCCGTGTCCAGCTTTCTGCCCCCGTGTCCAGCTTTCTGCCCCAGTGTCCAGCTTTCTGCCCCCCCGTGTCCAGCTTTCTGCCCCCCGTGTCCAGCTTTCTGCCTCGCCTGTGTCCAGCTTTCTGCCCCCCCCCCCTGTGTCCAGCTTTCTGCCCCCCCCTCCTGCGTCCAGCTTTCTGCCCTCCCTGTGTCCAGCTTTACTGCCCTGGGCCCCACCGGATCACCGCTGTCATTAAAAAAAAAAAAAAACGTTCTGCTTACCTGCCGCGCTCCTGCTCTCTCCAGGCAGCTGCAGCGTGCACTCGCCGGCGACTGACAATGACATCAGACGCCGGCGACCTGCACGCTGCGGCTGACGTCAGCTGCCAGCCTCAGATTGGCTGGCGGCTATTAACTATTGACGTGCGGGCGCGGGCCCGCACGTCAATAGCGTTAAACAACTGCAGCGCCGGCCGCCGCTAAGGGCCCGGTTCAGCCTGCGGCTGCCGATAGGGGCCCGGTGAGCAGATAAGACGGGGCCCGATGCGGGCCCCCTCTGCTCACCGGGCCCCATACGCCAGTCACGGCTGTAATGCATCTTCCAGATGTGCCTTTTCTGGGGTGGCTGGGGGCAGGTGTTTTTAGCCGGGGGGGGGGGGGGGGCAATAACCGTGGACCCTCTCCAGGCTATTAATATCTGCCCTCAGTCACTGGCTTTACTACTCTGGCGGAGAAAATTGCACGGGAGCCCACGCCAATTTTTTCCGCAATTTAACCCTTGAATTTAAGAGCTAGAGCACCAAAATTTTGCATATACACACTACTAACATTAGTAGTGTGGAATATGCAAAAAAAATGGGGACATGAGATGGTTTACTGTATATAAACCATGTCTCATATCATGTCGGGTTTTGGCAGGAGAAATGAAAAGCCGGTAATTGAATTACCGGCTTTTCTGCTATATCGCCCTGAAGGAAATGTAAAAAAAAAAAACCCCCATAGACTTACATTGGGTTTCGAGTTTCGGCCGATCCCCGAACCCGACTCGACCCTGAGAAACTAAAAGTCGCTCAACCCTAGTCTGTGCAAGTCCCCTCTATAATTTGTAAAGTGCTGCGGAATATGTTGGCGCTATATAAATAAAATTATTATTATTATTATTATTAAGACTCTGCACAGAAGCACAAGACTCTGCACGGAAGCGCAAGACTAGTTGTCTCCTGGTGCTGCCATCTGTCTCTGCTGGCGTCTCTCCTGATGCTGCCATCTGTCTCTGGCACTGGCATCTCTCCTTGGGGGTATCTAACACTGGCCTGGGGTCTCTGTGCAACTGCCCGTGGTAAGTTCTCCCCTCCTTAGGGGTCGCTTTGATTGGAGGTGGTGACTTTAATACCCCTCGCTGGAGGAATTTTCTTACCATGTCTTATATTATTGCACAAGCACTTTAGATGAATATTTCGGGTACTAATCGGGCAGCTGCAATCATTGGCTCTGTGGCTTTTTCTGTCTCTTTTCTTGCTGATGTGTCATGTTTTATGGTTATTGTTCGGTGACTATTTTTGGTAATTTGACATATTTCTGAACTTTCAATAAAATATATACTTTCATCTATGGTACCTGGCTGCTCTTGTTTCTCCTGTCATATATATCTCTCCTGGTGCTGCTGGCCTGGTTAGGACAATACTGGCTATGTAAGTATAGAACCTTTGAAAATGTTGGTCTCTCAATTTTTCTTTGTTCCTTTAGACTGGTTGTCTCCTGGTACTGCCATCTGTCCCTTGCCTGTGCTGACTGCTGTGCTGTTGTACTGCTGCCTGTAATGTAAGTATTGGTGTCCATGGATTTTTTTTTTGGCTACATAGTGTTTTGCTCATAACTAGTGATTAGCGAGCACTAAAATGCTCGGGTGCTTGTTGCTCGGGTCAAGCAAATTGGAATACTCGGGTACTCAACCCGAGCAACGAGCCCAATGTAAGTCTATGGGAAACCCTAGTATTTTACTGCGATCCCCCCGGGGGGTCCTTTTAAGGTCTAAAAATGTCTGAAAATGATGGAAACACTGCTCAAGTGACATGTGAACATCATGGGGATCGCCCCTGGAAGCATTTCTGACTCCTAGGTCACAGCTGTAAGCAATGTTGTCAGAATTTCACGCCATTTTTACAGGTGCACAAAAAAAAAAGCATACAAAAACGAAACCAAAATGGATTTTGCTGGGAAACATGTTAAGGTACATCCTTTCCAGGATAATGACTTGTATATAATGCAAAATAATGAACCCCAGACCAAAATGTTCCACCACCACTTGGGCTATGTTCACACACAGCATTTTTGATGCATTTTTCAACTTTAACATTGCTTTCAACCAATACAAATGCATTCACTGGGAAATGTCATTGTAACATTTAACAACCCTAGCTGGCCATGTGGTGTGTGACACATAAGCAGACCCATCTTGCTTCATTTATGAAGGAGGGACTCTTAAAGTCACAGAGCCTATTTTTAGAGGGGCATCAGGCGGCATTAATATTCTTAAAGGGCCATTATTAAACAGTGGGTCTCCTATGCTGTTACTGCCTATGAAGTGAGTGGCTGGGCTGCCAACAATTACAACGCACCCCAATACCCCTTTCAAGAGAGGTACAAGAGGGCTTCCTGAAAAAATGTTGCACTGAATGCAAGGCCTGCCCTGCTAGCAAGTCATACGCACCCCAATAAGCCTTTGAACCCAGGTACTGGATGGCCACAGGAAAACCCACTTCGCATTCTTCAGTTGGTCCTGCCATGCTGTTTTCTTATGCATTGAATGCAAGCTCCGCCTTGACCCAAATTTGCTCTTTGTTAATGGTCCATAGACGCTTGCGCGGTTGTTCTCCCGTGGGCATTTCCATGAGTGATCGATTTGGAAGTTTGCACATGCGCTGTGCATGCGCCTGGGCTTGCGTTCCACCAGACCACAAACGGAAATAGCCATTCATCATGTGGGGGATCACTGCGCATGCGCCGCTTACGGACATCCTCCGGCTCTTTCATCTTACTTCCTGTGGCTGTCGTAATAATATACACGTGTCTTTTTTGTGTTATTGACTGATTCGCCTTATAAATATACTTCCCTCCCCAACACACGACTCCTGAGGATGTGACTATCACGAATCGTGCGTTGGGGCAGCGGGAGCACCTGCATCAGGTGCTACTCACATGTAAGTTTCTTATTTTATGATGTGCACCTTATTATTGCAACACTGGTTGCTTTGATTCAATACTGAAGATTATGCTTGCATGTTATATGTAGATACAGTTGGAAGCACTTTATATAAATAAGCACTTTATAGGATCAACAGGCAAATTTAGCATGCTTTTTAGCAGCATTAAGCACTTTTTGCGCCTTATATATTTATGCTAATTTAGATCTTACATGTGAGTATAAGATGAACTAAAGGGCTCCCTAGACTGTTTTCTGGGGTTTTTTTGCAGCCTCTAATGTGGCATTTTGTTTGGGGTTCTTGATTTGAAAATTCTTTTACAATGTGGTGAATAAAGATTTGGGTAAATTTTATACCTTTAGTATTTAGGCTCTGTTCTTTCATTGTTATTATCTGTATTGTTGAGCTAATACTCTATATTATTTCATTTTTGGGTATTTGTATATCTGTTTTCTAATGTATTACCTGCAAGGCCTGGCCTGCTATCAAATCATTTGCACCCCAATAAGCCTTTGAACCACTGGTACTGGATGGCCACAGGAAAACCCACTTCACGTTGTTCAGTTGGTCCTGCCATACTGTTTCCTTATGCATTGAATGCAAGTTCCGCCTGGACCCAAATTTGCACGCACCCCAATCCACCTTGGAAGAAACATGGAGGAGGGTCTCATGAAAAAACTGTACCATTACAAAGGAGCGGGTCTCCTAGACTCGTAATGCCCATAAATTGCCTGACAAACATTTCTCCATGGGGGATACATTTTTTTAAAATATTTAATGGGGATCACAGACACCCTTGCCAAAAAGTGACTGTCTGTAGCAGCACGGAACACGTGAACCCTGGTGATCTAGTGGTGGAAAATGATGAGAGGTGGAGGAAGGCCTCATTAAAAACTAGGTCCAATGTTAAGGAGTGTGTCTCCTAGACTTGTAATGCCCATACACTAAGTGCATGGGCTGACAAAAATTTCCCCATGGGGTTACATTGTTTAAATATTATTTATGGGGACCATAGATGCCCTTGGCCAAAAATTGAATGGCTGAAGTAGCACAGAACACGTTCACCATGGTGTTCTAGTGGCGGAGAGTGATGATATGTGGAGGAAGGCGTTATTAAAACCTAGGCCCAATGTTAACCCCTTACCGACCTCCGCCATACTAGTACTGCATATTCCCTGCTTTGATGCGGGCTCCAGCCCTCAACAATGCTGTTACAGGGAAAGTGCACCTAACCACGGACACGTGGACAAGTGCTTGTGGGCAGGGACAGTACATCTCGCTGACGGCACTCTGGGTTAGCACAGAGGAAGCCATGACCCATTCGGACATTGGGAGACCATGTTACAGATGTATGGACACAGGTTGTGGATGGCTTTCTATGTCATAGTTAGGGTTTTGAACTGTAGCCTCTGAGCAATTGGAAGGCAGTGAAGGGCCTGGTTGATAAGAGAGGCTGGGGAATAACAGAGGGACAGTTGGATTACTTGGGCATCAGACTTTAGGATAGATTAGAGTGGCGCAAGAGTGCTAGAGGGCAGGCCAGAGAGTAGAAGGTTGCAATAGTGGAGGCGGGAGATCATGAGGGTGTGCACAAACATGCATTACACAGGCACTTGTCCCACAACATTACCCATGCCCTCCACAATGCTGTTATTGGGAAAGTCCACCTAACCACAGACATGTGGACAAGTGCTTGTGGTCAGGGACAGTACATCTCACTAATGGCACACTGGGTTAACATAGTGGAAGCCAAGGCCCAGTCCAACCTTGGGATAGTGCACGTCCTTCTAACCCTGAGTATTGCAGGCCCTACGTCAATCTGGGTTGCCCCCACAGTCTACAGCTCCTGCACCTCCTCCTCCTTCGCGTCCTCTTCAGCCTTCATCTCCGAAAGTAACACATCAGTCACAAGCTGGAAGCACTGCAGCACTGCCTCAGCCAAGCGGCAACAGGCTGTGCTGAAGCTAATATGTTTAAGTGACAAACCGCACAATGATGAAGAGTTGTGGTCAGCTCTGAAAGAGCAGGCAGATCTGTGGCTGACACCGCTGAACCTACAGCCAGGCATGGTCGAGTGTGGCTGGAACCTGGTGGCTGCTCTGTGTCGAGGCGAGTTCACACACGTGCCATGCCTGGTCCATGTGCCTAACCTCATTGTTCAACAATTTCTGAAAAGCGACAAGGAGGTGCCAGATCTGCTAGGAAAATTATGAGGCTCTGCGTACCCCTTTAAGAAAGTCATCTAGAACTTCATTTGCCCTTGCCGTGCATTGCAACTCTGCGCTGCATATTTTGGAAAGGATTTGTGAGCAGAAGAGGGCAGTTGTTGACTACCAGCATCAACAAGGCCGTCGGTATTCAGTTCTGACTTCACACATAAGATCTCATGAGTGGACATGGATGTCAGACATATGTACCATCCTCCAAAACTTTGAGGAATTCACCAAGATGGTGAGCGGCAATGACACCATAATTAACATCTCCATCCTGCTTCTCTGTGTTCTAATATTAATATTTATAGTTATTTATATAGCGTCAACATATTTACAGTTTCAAACACAACAGTCCTAGGTAACAACGATAACAATAATACAATAATTAAACAAATAAAACTACCCTGCTCGTGACAGCTTACACTAAGTAACAATGATGACAATAATTAGCCCCCAAAAAACGATCCTGCTTGTGACAACTTACAATCTACAATGAGGTGGGGAGATAAAAACTACAGGGGAATATATTTACAATGATGTATTTACAATGATATTACTGAGGTTTGGAAGCCTGAGGTAAAGGAGGAGACCATGGTCAGTTGTCCTCCTGGTGAGGACACAGAAGTATCGACTGTTAGCAGTCTTGCACACATGGCTGAGTTTATGTTACGCTGCCTTTCCCGTCACCCTCGCATTCTCAAAATTTTGGGTGACAGGCAATACTGATTGGTGACACTTCTAAACCCACACTACAAGGAGAACTTTATATCTCTTATTACAGAGGCAGACAGGTGTACTACAATGTTGGGGGACCATAGTGCCCTTCTTGCTGAATTATTTAAAAAAGTCCCATCTGAAAACGCTGGCAGAAGAGGTCACAGTTCGTTGGTCAAGCAAGGAGTACAGGTGAGAGAGACTACTCCAATTCAGCAGAGGCAGTGGAACACTGGCAAAGTTTGTAGAGAGTTTTCTCTGACCCTCCCATTGTCCTGGCCGTGAGTGCAAAGTTTGGGAAAATGCTGAGGGAGTACCTTGCTGACCGTACCAACGTCCTCTGTCATTCCTCTGTGCCCTTTAATTATTGTTTATCAAAGCTGAACACGGAGCATGAACTTGCTCTCTCTACTGCGCATGCATGCTGTACTCAAGGTCATGGAGCCTCACTCTCTGGCGGTCACTGGGCACATGGCTCCTCGCTTTCTGGCAGTACCGCTTTTATTGGCAGGAGCAAATGGGTACAGTCCTTTGTGGCACCAGTGCTCTAAGGATGGAGCACACTGTTCAGCCTCCTTGTCCACGCCAAAAATCTCTACTGTCGTGCATGCTTTCTCTTAACCCCTATCTGACCTCGGACGGGATAGTACGTCCGAGGTCAGATCCCCTGCTTTGATGCAGGGCTCCGCGGTGAGCCCGCATCAAAGCCGGGACATGTCAGCTGTTTTGAACAGCTGACATGTGCCCGTAATAGGCGCGGGCAGAATCGCGATCTGCCCGTACCTATTAACTAGTTAAATGCCACTGTCAATCGCAGACAGCGGCATTTAACTACCATTTCCGGCCGGGCGGCCGGAAATGACGTCATCGCCGACCCCCCTCACATGATCGGGGGTCGGCGATGCTTCAGAATGGTAACCATAGAGGTCCTTGAGACCTCTATGGTTACTGATCCTCGGCAGCTGTGAGCGACACCTTGTGGTCGGCGCTCACAGCACACCTGCAATTCTGCTACATAGCAGCGATCTGATGATCGCTGCTATGTAGCAGAGCCGATCGCGCTGTGCCTGATTCCAGCCTCCCATGGAGGCTATTGAAGCATGGTAAAAGTAAAAAAAAAAGTTAAAAAAAATGTGAAAAAAATAAAAAAAATATAAAAGTTTAAATCACCCCCCTTTCGCCCCAATCAAAATAAATGAATAAAAAAAAAAATCAAATCTACACATATTTGGTATCGCCGCGCTCAGAATCGCCAGATCTATCAACTAAAAAAAAGCATTAACCTGATCGCTAAACGGCGTAGCGAGAAAAAAATGCGAAACGCCAGAATTACGTTTTTTTGGTCGCCGCGACATTGCATTAAAATGCAATAACGGGCGATCAAAAGAACGTATCAGCACCAAAATGCTATCATTAAAAACGACATCTCGGTACGCAAAAAATAAGCCCTCAACCGACCCCAGATCATGAAAAATGGAGACGCTACGGGTATCGGAAAATGGCGCAATTTTTTTTTTTTTTAGCAAAGTTTGGAATTTTTTTTCACCACTTAGATAAAAAATAACCTAGTCATATTAGGTGTCTATGAACTCGTACTGACCTGGAGAATCATAATGTCAGGTCGGTTTTAGCATTTAGTGAACCTAGCAAAAAAGCCAAACAAAAAACAAGTGTGGGATTGCACTTTTTTTGCAATTTCACCGCACTTGGAATTTTTTTCCCGTTTTCTAGTACATGACATGCTAAAACCAATGATGTCGTTCAAAAGTACAACTCGTCCCGCAAAAAATAAGCCCTCACATGGCCAAATTGACGGAAAAATGAAAAAAGTTATGGCTCTGGGAAGGAGGGGAGTGAAAAACGAACACGGAAAAACGAAAAATCCCAAGGTCATGAAGGGGTTAAGCAGGCCCCCTGCCTCTAGGTCACCGGGTCTGTCTGTTGCAGTTGGTCACAGCACTGGTGCTGTAGGTGCGTAATGGGGACTCTGGGGACTCACCCCTGCTTTGCATTTTTCCCCCCTCAGCTTACAGCCAGGTTCCCTGTCTAAACACGCCCCCTCTTCCTGGGTAATGGGGCCTGTCCATTCCCCTATTCTTTTTCTTGGGAAACAGGGGACGCAGCCTTGACAGTTCCAGACTCGGCGCAGCACAGGTGCCCGCAGTCCGGTCATCCTGAGTCCGTACATATCTGACCAATCAGTTATTTAATGCAAGCATCATAGAAAGCATGTTCTTCTGGTTTTCAATATAAAATTGTACATTACATCCAAAACAGTTTCACATTGAAGGACTTTGTGGCTCATATCAATCCACAAGATGACAATTTCTCCTGTTACCCTTGGTAATATAAAACAAATTGGATCTGAAATAATTTTTTTGTGAAAAAAGTTAAATGTTCATTTTTTTTAAACATTCCAAAAATTCCTGTGAAGCACCCAAAGGGTTAATAAACTTCTTGAATGTGGTTTTAAGTACCTTGAGGGGTGCAGTTTTTAGAACGGCGTTACTTTGGGGCATTTTCTGTCATATAGGCTTTTCAAAGTCACTTCAACTGTGAGTTGGTCCCTAAAAAAAATGGTTTTGCAAATGTTGTTGTTAAAAATGAGAAATCGCTGGTCAACTTTTAACCCTTATAACTTCCTAACAAAAAAAACTGTTTCCAATATGTGATCGCGTTGCTCCGAGGGTCTCCTACCTCCTTCCTCACTGCAGCCTGATCCAAAATGGCCGCGGCATCTGGGTCCTGCAGGGAGGGAGGTGGCTTACCAAGTGCCTGCTCAGAGCAGGTGCTTGGTAAGGCTGCAGCGCAGTGCTGTGCAAACTGTCAGATCAACGATCTGTGATGTTCCCCCCTCCCTGGGACAAAGTAAAAAAGTTTAAAAAAAAATATTTTCCACATGTGTAAAAAAAAAAAAAAATTTCCTAAATAAAGAAAAAAAAATATTATTCCCATAAATACATTTCTTTATCTAAATAAAAAAACAAACAATAAAAGTACACATATTTAGTATCGCCGTGTCTGTAACGACCCAACCTATAAAACTGCCCCACTAATTTACCCCTTCAGTAAACACCGTAAGAAAAAAAACGAGGCAAAAAACAACGCTTTATTATCATACCGCCAAACAAAAAGTGGAATAACACGCAATCAAAAAGACAGATATAAATAACCATGGTACCGCTGACAACGTCATCTTGTCCCGCAAAAAACGAGCCGCCATACAGCATCATCAGCAAAAAAAAAGTTATAGTCCTGAGAATAAAGCGATGCAAAAATAATTATTTTTTCTATAAAATAGTTTGTATCGTATAAAAGCACCAAAACATGAAAAAATGATATAAATGAGATATTGCTGTAATCGTACTGACCCAAAGAATAAAACTGCTTTATCAATTTTACCAAATGCTGAATGATATTAACGCCTCTCCCAAAAGAAATTCATGAATAGCTGGTTTTTGATCATTCTGCCTCACAAAAATCGAAATAAAAAGCGATCAAAAAATGTCACGTGCCCGAAAATGTTACCAATAAAAACGTCAACTCGTCCTGCAAAAAAACAAGACCTCACATGACTCTGTGGACTCAAATATGGAAAAATTATAGCTCTCAAAATGTGGTAACGCAAAAAATATTTTTTGCAATAAAAAGCGTCTTTCAGTGTGTGACGGCTGCCAATCATAAAAATCCGCTAAATAACCCGCTATAAAGGTAAATCAAACCCCCCTTCATCACCCCCTTAGTTAGGGAAAAATAAAAAAATTAAAAAAATGTATTTATTTCCATTTTCCCGTTAGGGTTAGGGCTAGGGCTAGGGTTAGGGTTATTGTTAGGGTTAGGAATAGGGCTAGGGTTAGGGTTGGGGCTAGGGTTAAGGCTACAGTTAGGGTTGGGGCTAAAGTTAGGGTTAGGGTTTGGATTACATTTACGGTTGGGAATAGGGTTGGGATTAGAGTTAGGGGTGTGTCTGGGTTAGAGGTGTGGTTAGGGTTACCGTTTGGATTAGGGTTAAGGGTGTGTTTGGATTAGGGTTTCAGTTATAATTGGGGGGTTTCCACTGTTTAGGCACATCAGGGGCTCTCCAAACGTGACATGGCATCCGATCTCAATTCCAGCCAATTCTGCGTTGAAAAAGTAAAACAGTGCTCCTTCCCTTCCAAGCTCTCCCGTGTGCCCAAACAGGAGTTTACCCCCAACATATGGGGTATCAGCGTACTCAGGACAAATTGGACAACAACTTTTGAGGTCCAATTTCTCCTGTTACCCTTGGGAAAATACAAAACTGGGCGCTAAAAAATAATTTTTGTGGGAAAAAAAAGATTTTTTTATTTTCACGGCTCTGCGTTATAAACTGTAGTGAAACACTTGGGGGTTCAAAGTTCTCACAACACATCTAGATAAGTTCCTTTGGGGGTCTAGTTTCCAATATGGGGTCACTTGTGGGGGGTTTCTACTGTTTAGGTACATCAGGGGCTCTGCAAATGCAATGTGACGCCTGCAGACCAATCCATCTAAGTCTGCATTCCAAATGGCGCTCCTTCCCTTCTGAGCCCTCCCACGCACCCAAACGGTGGTTCCCCCCACATATGGAGTATCAGCATACTCAGGACAAATTGGACAACAACTTTTGAGGTTCAATTTCTCCTGCTACCCTTGGGAAAATACAAAACTGGGGGCTAAAAAATTATTTTTGTGGGAAAAAAAAAAGATTGTTTATTTTCACGGCTCTGCAAACGCAATGTGACTCCTGCAGACCATTCCATCTAAGTCTGCATTCCAAATGGCGCTCCTTCCCTTCTGAGCCCTCCCATGCACCCAAACGGTGGTTCACCCCCACATATGGGGTATCAGCGTACTCAGGACAAATTGGACAACAATTTTTGGGGTCCAATTTCTCCTGTTACCCTTGGGAAAATACAAATCTGCAGGCTAAAAAATAATTTTTGGGGAAAAAATATTTTTTATTTGCACAGCTCTGCGTTATAAACTGTAGTGAAACACTTGGGGGTTCAAGCTCTCACAACACAATTGTGGGGGGATTCTACTGTTTAGGTACATTAGGGGCTCTGCAAACGCAATGTGACGCCTGCAGACCATTCCATCTAAGTCTGCATTCCAAATGGCGCTCCTTCCCTTCCGAGCACTCCCATGCGCCCAAACAGTAGCTCTCCAAATGCAACATGGCGTCCCATCTCAATCCCTGTCAATTTTGCTTTGAAAAGTCAAAGCGCGCTCCTTCCCTTCCGAGCGCTCCCATGCGCCCAAACAGTGGTTTACCCCCACATATGGGGTATCAGTGTACTCAGGACAAATTGTACAACAACTTATGGGGTCCAATTTCTTTTCTTACCCTTGGGAAAATAAAAAATTGGGAGCAAAAAGATAATTTTTGTGAAAAAATATGATTTTTTATTTTTACAGTTCTCCATTATAAACTTCTGTAAAGCACTTGGTGGGTCAAAGTGCTCGCCACTAGGGTTGAGCGACTTTTACTTTTATAGGATCGGGTCGGGTGTCACAAAACCCGACTTTTTCAAAAGTCGGGTCGAGTGAAATCGGCCGATCCTATAAAAAAGTCGGGGTCGGCTGAAACACGAAACCCAATGGTTCCCAGGGTCTGAAGGAGAGGAAACTCTCCTTCAGGCCCTGGGATCCATATTTAAGTGTAAAATAAAGAATTAAAATAAAAAATATTGCTATACTCACCCTCTGAAACGCCCTGGTACTAACCGGCAGCCTTCCTTCCTTAGAATCAGCGCTTGAAGGGCCTTAGATGACGTCGCGGCTTTGATTGGTCGTGCGACCGCCCATGTGACCGCTCGCGCGACCAATCACAAGCCGCGACGTCACCGAAGGTCCTTCAAGCGCTGATTCTTAGGAAGGAAGGCTGCCGGAAAGAAGCAGGGCGCGTCCGAGGGTGAGTATATTCCTATTAGGTATATACTCACCCTCGGACGCGCCCTGCTTCTTTCCGGCAGCCTTCCTTCCTAAGAATCAGCGCTTGAAGGACCTTTGGTGACGTCGCGGCTTGTAATTGGTCGTGCGAGCGGTCACATGGGCGGTCGCGCGACCATTCACAAGCCGCGACGTCATCTAAGGCCCTTCACGCGCTGATTCTAAGGAAGGAAGGCTGCCGGTTAGTACCAGGGCGCGTCAGAGGGTGAGTATAGCAATATTTTTTATTTTAATTCTTTATTTTACACTTAAATATGGATTCCGATACCGATTTCCGATATTGCAAACATATCGGAACTCGGTATCGGAATTCTGATACCAGATTCAGAAGATCGCCGACCTCATGGCCGACCCCACACAGGGGTCGGGTCGGGTTTCATGAAACCCGACTTTGCCAAAAAGTCGGCGACTTCTGAAAATGGCCGACCCGTTTCACTCAACCCTACTCACCACACCTCTAGATAAGTTCCTTAGGGGGTCTACTTTCCAAAATGGTGTCATTTGTGAGGGGTTTCAATGTTTAGTCACATCAGTGGCTCTCCAAACGCAACATGGCGTCCCATCTCAATTCCTTTCAATTTTGCATTGAAAAGTCAATTGGCCCTCCTTCGCTTCCGAGCTCTGTCATGCCCCCAAACCGTGGTTTACCCCCACATATGGGGTATCGGCGTACTCAGGACAAATTGTTCAACGACTTTTGGGGTCCATTTTCTCCTGTTACCCTTGGTAAAATAAAACAAATTGGAGCTGAAGTAATTTTTTTGTGAAAAAAATTAAATGTTCATTTTTATTTAAACATTCCAAAAATTCCTGTGAATCACCTGAAGGGTTAATAAACTTCTTGAATGTGGTTTTGAGAACCTTGAGGGGTGCAGTTTTTAGAATCGTGTCACACTTGGGTATTTTCTATCATATAGACCCCTCAAAATGACTTCAAATGAGAAGTGGTCCCTAAAAAAAATGGTGTTGTAAAAATGAGAAATTGCTGGTCAACTTTTAACCCTTATAACTCCCTAACAAAAAAAAAATGTTGGTTCCAGAATTGTGCTGATGTAAAGTAGACATGTGGGAAATGTTACTTATTAAGTATTTTGTGTGACATATCTCTGTGATTTAATTGCATAAAAATTCAAAGTTGGAAAATTGCAAAATTTTCAAAAATTTCACCAATTTTCCATTTTTTCACAAATAAACGCAGGTAATATCAAAGAAATTTTACCACTATCATGAAGTACAATATGTCACGAGAAAACAATGTCAGAATCACCAGGATCCATCAAAGCGTTCCAGAGTTAAAACCTCATAAAGGGACAGTGGTCAGAATTGTAAAAATTGGCCTGGTCATTAACGTGCAAACCACCCTTGGGGGTAAAGGGGTCAAGGGCATAAAAACTAAAAGTTTGCAAATTGCGAAATTTTTGCCAAATTTCCATTTTTTCACAAATAAATGCAAATCATATCGAAAAAAAATTTACAACTAAAGTACAATATGTCACGAGAAAACATTATCAGAATCACCAGGATCTGTTGAAGCGTCCCAGAGTTATGACCTTATAAATTGACAGTGGTCAGAATTGAAAAAAATGGCCTGGTCAGGAAGTTGAAAACAGGCTTTGGGGTGAAGGGGTTAAAAAAAATAAATTTAATCTATAAAGTTTTTCCATGAAATACTTCTTTTCTTTTTCTATTGTATTTCTCCTTTAGATCTGCAGCTTTTAAAGAACTTGCTTTTATCCTTATCTTCCTATCATTTGCTGGAAACACACTTTCCTTTTTGGCACGCCCTGACACATTAGGCATCAAAAACACAGGAGGAAAGCTTGATTATTACATATACACACACTCAATACTGGAGAAAGGCAGTGAGTTATAAAAGAAAATCATTCTGTGTTATTCCTAAGAAAGGAACCAGTTTGGGAAGATTGATTCAAAATGGTAAGTTTCTGCTTTATCTAATATATTTAATGAAGTGAACAGATGTATCTGCATGGTAAATGCTATATGCACGTTTTACAAAATACAAGTAAATAAACAACCACTGCTTTTGTTACTTTTATTATGCAATTTTTATTTTGTTGATATAGACAGTATTTAATTCCTTAAGGACTGAGCGATTTTTCATTTTTGCGCAGACTGTTACCTTACATTCTTCCAGGAACCATAACTTTTTTATGTTCCCACCAATATACCATATGAGGGATTCTTTTTGTGGACTAGTTTTAATTTTGAATTACACTGTATATTTAATCATACAATGTATTAGAAAATGTGAAAAAAAAAACCAAAGTGAGATCAAACTTCAAAAAAACACAATTCCAAAATAGTTTTTTAGGTTTTCGTTTTAAGGCATTCATTTTTCAGTAAAAATCACCTGGAAACCTTATTCCACAGTTCAGTACGATTATGACAATACCAAATTTTCATTTTATTAAGGCGAATTTGGCAATAGGATCAACCCTCCTAAGCCATCTAAATTTATAGTTTGATAGTTCAGACTTTTTGGGATGCAGTGATAACAAATAGGTATATATTTTTTATTTGTTTTTATTAACTGGGGAAAATATTGTTTAGTCCTGATTCAAATGTTTAGATTTTTTATTTTTTAATTTGTTTAAAAACCTTTTTCTACTTTGTTCTTAATATGTTAGCACGGCATAGGGGCATTCAGTTGGCCCCCAACTGTCATAGCAATTATTGATGAGCGAATATACTCATTACTCGAGATTTCCCGAGCACGCTCGGGTGTCCTCCAAATATTCTTTAATGCTCGGAGATTTCATTTTCATCGCCACAGCTGAATGATTTACATCTGTTAGCTAGCATAAGTACATGTTGGGGTTGCCTGGTTGCTAGGGTATCCCCACATGTAATCAAGCTGGCTAACAGATGTAAATCATTCAGCTGAGGTGAGGAAAACTAAATCTCCGAGTACTTAGAAATACTCAGAGGACACCTGAGCGTGCTCATGAAATCTCGAGTAACGAGTATATTCGCTCATCACTAATAGCAATCCATCAGGTCTAGATGATCACATCACGGGGGAGCAGATAAGTGCCCCAATTAACATCCAGGCTGGATCATGTTACTTTAATGCTGCTAGTCCACATAAAAAGAGAAGAAAGTATGACGGCACCAGGATAGATGGTTTTAGATGGCCTTCAATTGAGCAATTTACTGCAGCAATCAAAGTCTCTCATGGCAATCGGACCAACGGTGGAATATAATCGCACTGTGGTGCTCTACCAAACAGTAATTCGTATTGAACATGCAAAGAAAAAGAAAAGGTGGCACTCACCAAGCGATGTATTAAAAATCCTTTATTCTTCCATATATCGGAGTAAGGACATGCCTTTCAGGCTGCAGGTAAAAAAAAAACGAGGAGGAAATCTATGTTAGGGTTGGCGGAACGCACCGAATATATTTATTAGGAGAGATATGTGCGTTCGCAACCCGGAATCCACCGTGCAGGAAAGAACCCGCTGCTAAGCAAGGCAGCGAAGCAAATTAGTACAAATGAACTCTGTTACTTCACAGAGCCCATAGTAAAGAGAACGCTGTGCCCTATATAGCTCACAGGGGACACAGCTACTGTGTAGAGCCGACAGTGGTCATGCAGTCCAACCAACACGCAGCTCCTCTCCGGTGGTGCCGGAATTCTAATAGCTTATTTCAGCTGGGTCCCTGACTGCTTACTAGTGTTGAGCATTCCAATACTGCAAATATCGGGTATCGGTCGATATTTGCTGTATCAGAATTCTGATACCGAGTTCCGATATTTTTGCGATATCGGAAATCAGAATCGGAAGTGTTCCCAGTCATCTTCGGCGTGTGCGGTGCGTATAGCTCCCAGGGTCTGGAGGAGAGGAGACTCTCCTTCAGGCCCTGGGATCCATATTCATGTAAAAAATAAAGAATAAAAATAAAAAACATGGATATACTCACCCTCGGACGGCCCCTGGCTCACAGCGCTGCTAGCGTCTGCCTTGGTTCCTAAGAATGCAGAGAGTGAAGGACCTTCGATGACGTTGCAATCACATGAGCGGTCAGGTGACCGGTCACCTGACCGCGACGTCATCGAAGGTCCTTCACTCACTGCATTCTTAGGAACGGAGGCAGATGCTAGCAGCGGTGAAAGCCAGGGTTCGTCGGAGGGGTTAGTATATCCATATTTTTTATTTTTATTCTTTATTTTTTACATGAATATGGATCCCAGGGCCTGAAGGAGAGTTTCCTCTCCTTCAGACCTTGGGAACCATCCAGGATAGCTTCCGATATTTGTGTCCCATTGACTTGCATTGGTATCGGGTATTGGTATCGGCGATATCCGATATTTTTTGGATATCGGCTGATACCATCCGATACCGATACCTTTGAATATCGGAAGGTATCGCTCAACAATATGCATACACAAAACTCCTCGCCGGAGGTGCCAGCATTCTAGGGGCTTATTTCAGCCGGGTCCCTGACCACACACACGACCACACTGGCACTGAGCTCGTACATATTTGATACTAGCGCATGGCTGTGCGGTCATGAGAACCTTTTATAGCTGTAGCACCTACAGGACCTTCCAAGAAGGACCAATGGAAGGCTGCCACAGAACTTGATCAGGTACAGGACCTTCCTGGAGGACCAATGGAAGTTGCTGCAGTACCTGAGCATGTGACCCTTGATCTCCACTGAGATCTTACCCTGGGCATGCTCTGTGTGTGCAAAGCAGGACTTAGTCCCAGAAAAGCCTGCTCGCCGCAGACCAGTGCAGGGTACAATAGTAGAGCCTGGAGAGGCAGCAGTAACCCCTTGCACAGTATCAGATTCAGCGAGATGCCGGGACCGACGTCTCCACCGAGGCCGATGCAGAATGGGAGACCGCACCAGACATGGTTCGAGATTCCCCCGTGCAGCGGCGGGAACTCGACTCCTAACAATCTATTCCCTGAATTTCCCCATGTGGCGTTTTGGTACAGTATCCCAAAGATACATAAAGACCCTAAAAAACCTCCCTATAATATCAGGGATCGGCTCTTTAACAGAGCCGTTATCACAATACCTGGACTGGTTATTAAAGCCATTATTGTGACAAGTACCTTCAGTAATTCGTATTGAACATCCAAAGAAAAAGAAAAGGTGGCACTCACCAAGTGATGTATTAAAAATCCTTTATTCTTCCATATATCGGAGTAAGGACATGCCTTTCGGGCTGCAGGTAAGACGAGAGGGTGCGGGGAGTGAACCGGACGACGGCTGTTTCGTGCATCGGGTCCAGTTATGTGCTTGGGAAACAAAACCATTCCTTTATAGTGAATACAAAAACAGCTGTATGGCATCACTAATTAGTCTATGCCCAAATAAATCTGTGCAATCTTAAAAACACAATCACATAAATTTGCAGAGCAACAAATAAACCACTTATTACTATAAAAAGACAGACATGTCTAACTTATCATTTAGAGCCATTGGACCTTGAGCATTAGCTCTCAGAATCCATTTTGCTTCCTGTTGTAGGAGAAGCTTGTTGTAATTTCCTCCCCTTGAGGGGTGTTTAACTATTTCCAGTCTTGCAAAGTTCAGTAATCTGGGATTGGCATTGTGTTTTTCTCGCATGTGGTTAATCAACTTTTCCCTGAACTAATGGAATTAAATGTTCCCTAAATCTTGTGCACATTGGACGAATAGTTTTACCTATGTAATAAAAATGGCAAGGACAGAAAAGAATATATACAACATTTTTACTCCTGCAGGAAATGAAATCTTTAGTAATGTGTTCTATAGGACCTATTTTTAATGGACTATGTGTTACATGGAGCTGGGAATAATTGCAATTTCCGCATCTATAATTACCTGGACTGGAGGTGGTTTTTAACCAATTTTTTTCCTCCGGTGCTTTACGATTCTGCAGCAATATGTCTCACAGATTTTTTGTGCGTTTGTCCATAAATTGTGGATTGCCAATATTCATTTTAGCTAAATCCCGATCTGAGTGCAAAATGTGCCAGTTCTTTCTAATAGCTGTGTGAACAGCTCTGTCCATTGGACTATGTTTAAAATTAAAAATCACCTTCTGTTCAATTTTTGTCTGCTGGACATCTCTAGATTTGTCTTTATATCTTTGTTTTTTAAGGAGATCAGTCTGTGTGACTTTTTCTGCACGTTTTTCTGCCTCATCAAGTAATAGTTTCGGGTAACCCCTCTCTAAAAAAAACTTGACTTTAGATTTTTTAAGGGGGTTGTCCACTACTTTCAATTAACCCCCCAATGTAACCCCCCCCCCCCCGGGGCCCCTAATGATTTGTGCAATTACCTTCCGTTGCCGTTTTCGCCTGTGAGCGGCGCTATTCTGGCTGCTGAGTCCGGGTCACGTGACCCCCAGGCTGCAGCCGCCACTCATTTCCGCCGACGTCACGTCAATTTCCAGGCTCTGAAAATTGACGTGACGTCAGCAGCAGGCGTGACCCAGGCTCACAGTCAGCAGTCACTCATCAAGAGTGACTGGGCTGTGGGCGGTGCTGGGGGCTGCCTGTGGGGCTGTGCTGGGGGCGGGCGGGGCTGACTGTGTGTGCTCACTGCTGCTGGGATCTGCGGGCGGGGCTGTGCTGCAGTGAGCGGTCGCCGGGGGCCTGGGGGCCGGCGCCGGTGTCTGACGGCCGGTGCCGGTATCTGCGTGCCGGTGCTGGGGTCCGTTGCAGGGTGTGTGTGTGGTGTGTGTGTGCGTGTGTGTGCAGGCATCGCCCAATGGGACTACAAGTCCCATCGGGCTTTGCCTGCTACACTGACAGTGAGTGACACATTAGCCAATGATGGGACAGTAGTAGTCCCATCATCCGGCTAATGTGTTGAATGTAAAAAAAAAAACACATGCACAGTACATACATACAACACACACCATGTGACATCATGCAACACATGCACCATGCGACATGCACCGACATGCGCCATGCTACATGCGACGACATGCGATATGCACCATGCAACGACATGCACCATGCGACGACATGCGACAAGCGCCATGCGATGACATGAACCATTCGACAACATGCGACTTGCACCATGCGACGACATGCACCATGCGACAACATGCACCATGCGACGACATGCACCATGCGACATGCTACATGTGACATGCACCATGCGACGGCATGCACCATGCGACGACATGCACCATGCGACATGCTACATGCGACGACATGCGACATGCACCATGCGACGACGTGCGACATGCACCATGCGACGACATGCGACATGCACCATGCGACGACATGCACCATGCGACGACATGCACCATGCGACGACATGCGACATGCACCATGCGATGACATGAACCATACGACAACATGCGACTTGCACCATGCGACGACATGCACCATGCGACAACATGTGCCATGCGACGACATGCACCATGCTACATGTGACATGCACCATGCAACGGCATGCACCATGCGATGACATGCGACATGCGATGACATGCACCATGCGACAACATGCACCATGTGACATGCTACATGCGACGACATGCGACATGCACCATGCGACGACGTGCGACATGCACCATGCGATGACATGCACCATGCGACGACATGCACAATGTGGCGACGTGCACCATGCGATGACATGCACCATGCGACGACATGCACCATGCGGTGACATGCACCATGCGATGACATGCACCATGCGACGACATGCACCATGTGACGACATGCTGCATGCACCATGCGATGACATGCACCATGCGACGACATGCACCATGCGACGAAACGCGACATGCACCATGCGACGACAGACGACATGCACCATGCGACGACACGCGACATGCACCATGCGGCGACATGCGACATACAGTACATACAAACATACTACAGACATACAGTACATATAACATAGAGTACATACTCACCATCACTTGTCACTTTGTTCCCCGAAGCCAGTGTCACCTGTAAAAAATATTAAAATAATAAACAAACAATATACTCCCTGTACGCAGAAATCCAATTAAAACGAGTGTCACACGACGATCTCCCGTGGAGAGCAGGAGCATCAGCTGATGCGACCGCTCTCCTGGGGCTCCAGGAACACAATGATGGAAGGTATCCTTCCATCATGTATTCCTCACAAGGTATTCCTACTCCCCTGTGAGAAAATAGTCCCTAGTCTCACTATTGGCATTGCTGGGTGAGACATTTTCCCACGCAGCAATTGCCATAAAGTGAGACCAGTGAACTATATATTAACCTCAGTGATGCACTGCAGGAGCCATTGTCTCCTGTCAGTGTGTCACTGAGGGTCCTATAGAGCAGTGACATCACCCGATGTCACTGTTCTATAGGGGAGATCGTCGTGGGACACTCGTTATTAATTGGACTACTACGACGGAAAGGTAGTATACGGTTTATTATTTTACTTTTTTTTGCAGGCGCTGAAGTATGGTAAGTATGGTTAAATGAAGAATATTTAAATACTTTTTTCCAAATGTGTGTGTTTTATTAACCCTTTCTTACTATTGGATTAATAATGGATAGGCGTCTTATTGACGCCTCTCCGTTATTAACCCGCCTTAATGTCACCTTACAATAGCAAGGTGACATTAACCCCTTATTACCCCATATCCCACCGCTACTCGGGAGTGGGAAGAGAGGGGCTAAGTGCTGGAATTGGCGCATATTACAGATGCGCCATTTCTGGGGCGGCTGCGGACTGGTATTTGTAGCCGGGAGGGGGGCCAATATCCATAGCCCCTCTCTAGGCTATGAATATCAGCCTGCAGCTGTCTGCGTAGCCTTTCTGGCTATAAAATATAGGGGAACCCCACGTCATTTTTTTTTGGGGGGTCCCCCTATTTTAATAGCCAGTAAAGGCTATGCAGACAGCTGCGGGCTGGTATTCGTAGCAGGCTACAGATATTGGCCCCGCCCGTCGGCTTTCTCCCTCTGGCGCAGAAAATTGCGCGGGAGCCCACGCCGTTTTTTTCTGCTTTTTTAAAAAAAAAAAAATTCAACGCTCATTAAGGCCTCTTTCACTCTTGCGTCGGTACGGGTCCATCGCTATGCGTCAGGCCGACATACCGACGCACGTTGTGATATTTGTGCATGACGTGGGCAGCGGATGCAGTTTTTCAACGCACCGCTGCCCATTCTGAAGTGCGGGGAGGAGGGGGCGGAGTTTCTGCCGCGCATGCGCGGTAGAAAATGGCGGGCGCGACGGCCAAAAAAACTTTCACTTAAATGTTTTTTCGTGCCGACGGTCCACCAAAACACAACGGATCCGTAGCACGACGGAGGCAATGTCTGGCCATCCGTCACGATCCGTCGCTAATACAAGTCTATGGGTAAAACGCATCCTGCGAGCACATTTGCAGGATCCTTTTTTTCCACCGGATCGTTTTTTTCCGCCAGATCCGTTTTTTCAACCGGATCCGTTTTTTTCGCCGGATCCTTTTTTTTCCACCGGCTGTTTTTTTTCCGCCAGATCTGTTTTTTCTCATAGAGTTGTATTAGCGCCGGATTGCGCCTGATGGCCACACGTTTAATCCGTTTTTGCAGGATCCGTCAAAAAAGCTGTTTCTGCCGGACGGAAAACACATACAGAGGAACGGTTTATCGGTACGTCGAAAAAATGCACAGCGACGGATCTAGCAAAAAACGGATGAAACATCTGGCCATCAGACGCACTCCGGCGCTAATACAACTCTATGAGAAAAAAAACGGATCTGGCGGAAAAAAACGATCAGGTGGAAAAAAACGGATACGGCGTAAAAAAAAGATCCGGCAAAAAAAACCGGATCCTGCAAATGTGCTCGCAGGATGTGTTTTGTACCCATAGATTTGTATTAGCAATGGATCCGTCGTGTTTTGGCGGACGCGACGCACAAAAAAAGTTCAATGTAACTTTTTTGTGCGACGTGTCTGCCATTTCCGACCACACATGCGTGGCTGGAACTCCGCCCCCTCCTCCACGCTCATCACAATGGGCAGCAGATGCGTTGTAAAACTGCATCCGCTTCCCACGTTGTGCTAAATTTAGCATAACGTCCGTCGGTACGTCTGGCTGAAGGTTTGCGACGGCCCCGTACTGACGCAAGTGTGAAAGTAGCCTTACATCTGAATTTGCTGAGTATGATGCAGCCACCCCAGAGTATAATGTAACCCCCCAAAGAATATAATGCAGCCCCCCATAGAGTATGATGCAATCACCCCTCATAGAATATAAATATAATACAGGCCCCCATAGAATATAATGTAGCCCCGAATAGAATAGAATGCAGCCCACCTCCCCATAGAATATAATGCAGCCCCATCAAAGAGTATGATGCAATCATCCCTCATAAAATCTAATACAGCCCCCCATAGAATATAATGCAGCCCACCTCCCCATAATATATAATGTAGCCCCCATTGAATATAATGTAGCCCCCATAGAATATAATGCAGCCCCCCATAGTATATAAGACAGCCTCCCCCATAGAATATAATATACCCCCCATAGTATATAAGACAGCCTCCCCCATAGAATAAAATATACCCCCGCAATAGTATATAACACAGCCACATAGTATATAACACGGCCTCCCCCATAGAATATAATATACCTCCCATAGTATATATCAAAGCCCACATATAATATAGCACAACTTGCATAGTATATAGCACAGCCTGCATAATATAGCACAGCCCGTGTAGTAGTATACAGCACAGCCCGTGTAGTAGTATACAGCACAGCCCGTGTAGTAGTATACAGCACAGCCCGGGTCATAGTATATACAGCACAGCCCGCGTAGTAGTATATACAGCACAGCCCGCGTAGTAGTATACACAGCACAGCCCACACAGTGGTATATACACAGCACAGCCCACACAGTTTTATATACACAGCACAGCCCACACAGTGGTATATACACAGCACAGCCCACACAGTGGTATATACACAGCACAGCCCACACAGTGGTATATACACAGCACAGCCCACACAGTGATATATACACAGCACAGCCCACACAGTGATATATACACAGCACAGCCCACACAGTGATATATACACAGCACAGCCCACACAGTGGTATATACACAGCACAGCCCACACAGTAGTATATACACAGCACAGCCCACACAGTGGTATATACACAGCACAGGCCACACAGTGGTATATACACAGCACAGCCCACACAGTGGTATATACACAGCACAGCCCACACAGGGGTATATACAGCACAACCCACATCTCATCCCCCCCGATAATGGCTCCACAGTCCAGTAAAAAAAAATCACTCTCCTCACCTTTCCTCTTGCCCGCGCTGCTCCTGTCTCGGCGGCTGCAGTCTGCCCGGGACACAGCAGGTGTGCGATGATATGACGTCATCGTGCACCCGCAGTGTCAGAGGCAGAGCGGGGAATGATGGGAGAGGGAGCGTCAGTGGACGCTCTCTCCTCCACAATTGCATTGAACTATACCGGCGTCATAGACGCCGGTATAATTGGATGTGGCGGCGGCACTGGCGGGAGTAGGGGGGAAAGAGTGCAGCGGCCCACTACTGGCCCCGGGCCTTCTGGCATTTGCCAGAAGTGCCCGATGGCCAGTCCGGCCCTGGTCACCACCCACACACTTCCCTCCTCCTGAACTGCAGCGTTTCTTGGACCCACATCCGCAGCAAAACTGCAGATATGTTTTACATCTCAATGAAAGTCTAAGGCCGGAGTCACACTACAGCGAGATACGGCCGAGTCTCGCAGGTTAAAACCAAGCTCTGGCACCGGCACTCCGGAGCGGAGCGTGCGGCTCCATGTATTGCTATGCGGCCGCACGCTCCGCTCCAGAGTGCCGGTGCCAGAGCTTGGTTTTAACCTGCGAGACTCGGCCGTATCTCGCTGAGTGTGATCCCGGCGTAAGGGTGCAGAAACGCTGCAGTTCGGCACAAAAGAAGTGACATGCTGCGGAGAAAAAAAAAAGCTGCGTTTCGGTGCGGCCTTTTCCGCAGCATGTGCACAACAAGTCTGCGGCTCCCATAGACTTACATTGGTTGTGCACTACACTGCGGATTTAATGCAATTCCGTACTGCAAAAAACGCTGCAGATCTGCAATCAAATCCACAACGTGTGCACACAGTCTTAGCATTTAGTGAACCGAGCAAAAAGGCAAGCAAAAAACAAGTGTGGGATTGCACTTTTTAACAATTTCATCGCACTTTGAATTTTTTTCACATTTTCTGTTACACGACATGGTAAAACCAATGGTGTCGTTCAAAAGTAGAACTTGTCTCGCAAAAAATAAGCCCTCACATGGCCATATTGACGGAAACATTATGGCTCTGGAAAGAAGGGGAGCGATAAATGAAAAATGCTCCAGGGGTGAAGGGGTTTAGAAACATGAATATGGACATATCTATGGAAATAGATATATAGATATATAGATATATCTGTATGTATCTATCTATCTATCTATCCCATATCTATATAATTCTATCTATCTGTCTGTGTCTATCTAAATATCTATCTATCCCATATCTATATATCCCATATCTATCTATCCCATATCTATCTATCTATCTATCTATCTATCTATCTATCTATCTATCTATCGATCCATCTATCCCATATCTATCTATCTACAGTATCTATCTATCTATCTATTTATCTATCTAATATCTATCTATCTATTTATCTATCTAATATCTATCTATCTATCTATCTATCTATCTATCTAATATCTATCCATCTATCCCATATCTATCTATCTATCTATCTATCTATCTATCTATCTATCCCATATCTATCTATCTATCTATCTATCTATCTATCTATCTATCTATCTATCTATTTATCTATCTAATATCTATCTATCTATCTAATATCTATCCATCTATCCCATATCTATCTATCTATCCCATATCTATCTATCTATCTATCTATTTATCTATCTAATATCTATCTATCTATCTATTTATCTATTATCTATCTATCTAATATCTATCTATCTAATATCTATCTATCTATCTATCTATTTATCTATGCTATTATCTATCTAATATCTATCTATCCCATATCTATCCATCTATCCCATATCTATCTATCTATCTATCTATCTATCTATCTATCTATCTATCTATCTATCTATCGATCGATCCATCTATCCCATATCTATCTATCTATCTATCTATCTATCTATCTATCCCATATCTATCTATCTATCTATCTATCTATCTATCTATCTATCTATCTATCTATCTATCTATCTAATATCTATCCATCTATCCCATATCTATCTATCTATCTATCTATCTATCTATCTATCTATCTATCCCATATCTATCTATCTATCTATCTATCTATCTATCTATCTATCTATCTATTTATCTATCTAATATCTATCTATCTATCTAATATCTATCCATCTATCCCATATCTATCTATCTATCCCATATCTATCTATCTATCTATCTATTTATCTATCTAATATCTATCTATCTATCTATTTATCTATTATCTATCTATCTAATATCTATCTATCTAATATCTATCTATCTATCTATCTATCTATTTATCTATGCTATTATCTATCTAATATCTATCTATCCCATATCTATCCATCTATCCCATATCTATCTATCTATCTATCTATCTATCTATCTATCTATCTATCTATCGATCGATCCATCTATCCCATATCTATCTATCTATCTATTTATCTATCTAATATCTATCTATCTATCCATCTATCCCATATCTATCTATCTATCTATCTATCTAATATCTATCTGTCTATCTAATATCTATCCATCTATCCCATATCTATCTATCTATCTATTTATCTATCTAATATCTATCTATCTATCTATCTATCTATCTATCTATCTATCTATCTACAGTATCTATCTATTTATCTATTATCTATCTAATATCTATCTATCTATCTATCTATCTATCTATCTATCTATCCCACATCTATCTATCTATTATCTATCTATCTATCCCATATCTATCTATCTATTTGTCTGTCTATCTATCCCATATCTATCTATCTATCTATCTATCTATCTATCTATCTATCTATCGATCCATCTATCCCATATCTATCTATCTATCTATCTATCTATCTATCTATCTATCTATCTATCTATCTATCTATCTATTTATCTATCTAATATCTATCTATCTAATATCTATCCATCTATCCCATATCTATCTATCTATCTATCTATCTATCTATCTATCTATCTATCTATCTATCTATCTATCTATCTATTCAAATGAAAAACAGGCAGCACTCCATCTTAATCAAATGTGCAGGGTTTATTAGACCCACATGTCTATACCACAACGTTTCGGCTCCAAATGAGCCTTTCTCAAGCCTTGAGTGCTGCCTGTTTTTCATTTGAATCTATGGACTAAGGAGAGCCGGTGGACGGGCTACCTGGAGGCTTTGCACCCAGAAGATAAGTCGAACGTTGTGCTGTTCCGTTTTTTTCTACTATTATCTATCTATCTATCTATCTATCTATCTATCTATCTATCTATCCCATATCTATCTATCTATCTATCTATCTATCTATCTATCTATCTATCTATCTAATATCTATCTATCTATCCCATATCTATATATCCCATATCTATCTATCTATCTATCTATCTATCTATCTATCTATCTATCCCATATCTATCTATCTATCTATTTTATCTATCTAATATCTATCTATCTATCTATCTATCTATCTATCTATCTATCTATCTATCTATCTATCTATCTATCTATCTACAGTATCTATCTATTTATCTATTATCTATATATCTAATATATATATCTATCTAATATCAATCTATCTATCTATCTATCTATCTATCTATCTATCCCACATCTATCTATCTATTATCTATCTATCTTTCCCATATCTATCTATCTATCTATCTATCTATCTATCTATCTATCTATCTATCTATCTATCTATCTAATATCTATCTATCTATCTATCTATCTATCTATCTATCTATCCCATATCTATCTATCTATCTATCTAATATCTATCTATCTATCTATCTATCTATCTATCTATCTATCTATCTACAGTATCTATCTATTTATCTATTATCTATCTATCTAATATCTATCTAATATCTATCTATCTATATATCAAATTCAAATTCAAATTCAAATTCAAATGAGCTTTATTGGCAGGACTAAGTACATGTTAGCATTGCCAAAGCATATGGTAAAAATACGGGCGTGGGGGAGGGGGGGCATATAGAGGTCCAGGGAATATCAAATTCCTTTTAGAGGATAGGGGATGTTTCCAGGGTGGGGTATAGGAGTCCATGACATATCGGGCTCTTTAGTCGGGGGATAGGGATATGTCCAGTGTTGGGGTACGGGAGTCCATGACATATCAGGCTCCTCTTAGTCTGTGGCAGGCACTGACATATTCCGCTGCTACGGCCACTGCACTTTCCTCTTCCCCCAGTATTATCGGCAGTTTCTCTTCCTCCTCCTTGGAGGTGAAATCTGGGAGGAGATCAGACAGCCTCTTGAAGTGAGTGTCCCTCACTGCGGAGTATTTGGGGCACCTCAGCAGGAAGTGGGCCTCATCCTCCACGGCCTCCTGGGGGCACTGCTGGCAGAGTCTGTTCTCTCGAGGCTTGTAGTTCTGTCGGTGCCGCCCGGATTCGATGAGTAGGCTGTGGGCGCTCAGTCTGTACCGGCTCAGGATCTGTCGATCTTTGGGGTTTTCTAGTTTCTCTAGATATGGGGCCAGTTTGTACTCCCTCTGTAGATTCCGGTATATTGTCAGTTTCTGGGATTTGTTTATGTCGTTCCTCCAGATGCTGAGATATTCCTCTTTGACTTTGTGTACCATTTTCTGGATTTCACCTTTTGTCAGGCCATGGAGGTTGATGGCTTGGTCAGACTGGCTTTGGGTACTTTTCCTTGGGAGGCTTCCTGAGGCTTCCTGGTGTAGGAAGGCTTTGTGATGGTAGGAGCTGGGACTGCTACTTTGTAGATGAGCCTTGAATGACAGCGCCTTCTTCTTTATTGCGATGTGTAGTGGGAATCTGCCCAGCTCTGCTCGGCAGGCGCTATTTGATGTGCTCCGATGGACTTGGAGAAGTTGCTTGCAGAACTCTAGGTGGAATATTTCTGTTGGCCCAGCGTCCCACTTTGACCAGTTTGGGTATGAGACTGGGCCCCAGACCTCACTACCGTATAGAAGAATTGGGGCAATGATGGAGTCAAAAATTTTTAGCCATACGGTTACTGGTGCCTTGAGGTGGTACAGACGCCTTCTGATGGCATAGAAGGCTTTGGATGCCTTGTCTTTTAGTGACTCTATGGCTTGCTTGAAGCTCCCTGACTGGCTGAGTTCTAGGCCCAGGTAGGTGTACCTGTTGGTTTCAGTAAGTGGACGGTTGTCTATCATAAAGGTAGGATTGCCAGTGGGTTTCTGCTTTCTTTTCTGGAACACCATGATATTAGTTTTTTTCTCGTTGATTGGCAGTGCCCATGTGCTGCTGAAGGTCTCTAGGATTTTCAGATGATCTTGGAGGCCTTTCTCAGTTGGTGATAACAGCACGAGGTCATCTGCATATAGCAGAAATTTCACCTGGGTGTCATGGAGGGTGAGTCCTGGTGCTGAGGAGGACTCTAGGGCCACTGCCAGCTCGTTGATGTAGATGTTAAAGAGCGTTGGACTGAGGCTGCAGCCCTGTCTCACTCCTCGACTTTGTTGGAAATAGGCTGTCCTCCTTCCGTTGACCTTCACACTGCAACTGTTCTCTGTGTAGGAGCTTCGGATGACATCATATGTTTTGCCTCCTATTCCGCTCCCCAGCAATTTTAGGAATAGTCCTGGGTGCCACACTGAGTCGAAGGCCTTCTTGAAGTCCACAAAACAAGCGTATATCTTCCCGTTCTTTGTATTGTGGACGTGGCTCTTGATGAAGCTGTGCAGAGTGTAGATGTGGTCAGTGGTGCGGTGGTTTGGCATGAACCCTGCTTGGCTCTTGCTGAGGACGTTGTGCTCGGTGAGGAAGGTGAGGATCCTCTTGTTCAGGATGCAGTTGAAGAGTTTACCCAGGTTGCTGCTGACACATATCCCTCGGTAGTTTGCTGGGTCGTACTTGTCCCCATTTTTGTGTATAGGGGTTATGAGGCCTTGGTTCCAGTTTTTGGGGAAGCAGCCGGCCTGCAGTACAATATTAAATAGTTTTGTTATCGCAGCCTGGATGTCTGGAGGGCTGTATTTCAGCATTTCTGGGAGGATCCCATCTGGACCACTGGCTTTTTTACCTTTTATCTGTGTGATCCTTTCTGTTATTTCTGTCAGTGTGATTGGTGTATCCAGAGGATTTTGGAAATCTTTGAACTTTTCCTCCATATCTTTCAGTTTTTTCACAAGCTCTTTTTGTGCCAGGTTCAGGTCTTCACTTGGGATGTCATTGTAGAGGTCCTTGAAGTACTGGAGCCAGATGTTGCCGCTCTGGATGTGGAGGCTGTTGCTTTTCTGGTTGGATCCAAGGTGATTCCACAGTTCCCAAAATTTGTTGTCTTCAAGGGCATCTTGGAGTTGGAGGAGTTTGGTAGAGATGTCGTTTTGCTTTTTCTTTCTGAGGATGGCTTTGTAATTTCGTTGTACGGTGTGGTAGGCTTCTCTCAGAGTGGGGTTATTGGGGTCTCTGTGTTTTTTATTTGAGGCCATTCTTAGGGCCTTCCGTATGGTCTTGCATTCTTTGTCAAACCAGTTGTTGGGATTTTGTTTACTCGGTCTCTTGTTGATGATTCTTTTCAGGTCAGACATTTCTGCCATGGCATATAGAATGTCGTTAAGGTCTCTTACCGCTAGGTGTACTCCTTCTGGGTTGAGTTCATACACGTTATTATGGAAACATTGGAGCTTCTCCTTGATCTCTGGTCTGTTGATTGCATCTTTGTATTTTGGGGCCGACATCTTGGACCATTTGAAGGATGGTGGCAGGCTAAAGAGGCCGGTCTTTTGCGGGGTTTGTGAGGGTGATTTCTTTGTGGATTTGATGTATAGGAGCAGTTGGTTATGGTCTGACAGATGTGTTTGTGGGGTGACTATAAGGGCGCCAATATTTGTAGGGTCCATATCTGTGATGGCATAGTCTATCACACTGCTGCCCACATGGGAGTTTAGGGTATGTCTTCCCAGTGAGTCTCCCTTGGTGCGGCCATTGAGGATACGAAGACCAAGGCTTCGGCATAGGTTCAACAGCGTTCTGCCACTTTTATTAACTGTGCAATCATAGCTGTTCCTGTCGGTGTGCACTGGGTTGTCACAGTCGGTATCTGCTCCAAGTATATAGATGTTTCCATCAGTGGTCAGGTAGTCTCTTTCTCTTCCCGTTCTTGCGTTGAGGTCTCCGTAGATGAGAACGTTCCCAAGAGTCTGGAAATGGGCAGCTTCAGTCTTTAGGGTCTCAAAGCTGTCTGGGTTGAAGTATGGAGACTCTGGAGGAGCTACGTACACTGCATCTATCTATCTATCTATCCCACATCTATCTATCTATCTATCTATCTATCTATCTATCTATCTATCTATCTATCTATCTATCTATCTATCTATCTATCTATCCCATATCCCATATCTATCTATCTATCTATCTATCCCATATCTATCTATCTATCTATCTATCTATCTATCTATCTATCTATCTATCTATCTATCTATCTATCTATCTATCTCTGTGTGTAATGGAGTGTGGGTTGGACAAATGTAAAAGAGGAGTTGGACAGAAATGACATCACAAATCTTTTTAAAGAGAGGAGGGAGAGGAGGGAGGGGTTTGGGTGTGTTTTGGAGTGGGTGTGGTAGGTTAGGTCTTAGAGGCCAGTGCAAAGCATCATGGATCTTGTAGTATTAGAGCACAATAACTCAGGAGAAAGGAAGTTGTCGATTAACCCCATGAGAGCTGAATCCAGCACTGAAGATGTGCTGCTACAGCATGATAACAGGTAATATTGCTCAAATAAACACAGTAGATGTTTTCAGTGGCACATAATAGCAAGATTTATGAAAAATTTATAGTAGTGGACAACTTCTTTAATTGTTCTTTATATACCTCATCCACATTGGTAATCTTACGATAACGGAGCATTTGACTGTAGGGCTGTTAGGTCTCGAGTTCCCGCTTCTGCACAGGGGAATCTCGAGCCATCTCCGCTGCGGTCTCCCATTCTTATCCAGCCGCAGTGGAGTCTGCTCAGCAGGGACGTCGGTCCCAGCGTCTTGCTCAGTCTCACTCTGTACAGAGAGTTACTGCTGCTTCTCCAGTCTCTGCCATTAAAGCCAGTGCTGGTCAGCAGCGAGCGGACTTCTCTGGGACTAAGTCCTTGTCTGCACACACTGAGCATGCCCAGGGTAAGATCTTCCGTTGGAGATCGAGGGTCATGTGCTCAGGCTCTGCAGCACATTCCATTGGTCCTCTTGGCAGGTCTTGGAAGGGCAAAGTTTCTGTGGCCACTTCCTGTGCTGCAACTATATAAACTGCGCATGACCGCACGGCCATGCGCTAGTGTACAATTGTTAATATGTGTATGTTGTGAGTGAAAGTCGCTCTTTAAATAACCCTCCCTATTGAATGTCTGTTCGCGGAAGGTGTATGTTTGCTGTCTAGCGCCCGACTTATCCTACAGCACTAATCACACGTTACAGCGTCCAGTTGCTGTGACCGCCAGTACGGCGCCGTGCACTTCCTCTGTGCTTTCCTTACCCAAGCTTGGGTGGTTAGTGGCGTTCGTCAGTGCGGCACCGCATGCACTCTTGTGCTTTAATATTATTATTTAGTTTCCTTACACACCCAGTTGCGGTGTTGTGCCAGCAAGTGTCTAATCAGACTTCAATCCTAGTTGGGGTTGAGTTCGCTGACTACTTGCTCGCGCTCTATGTGCGGTACCGCGGTCCTGTGACGCAACAGGATCGCTTCCTTCACGCTGGGTGAAGTTTAACCCACGTGTGTATACTTATGAGTACCGCCATATAGTCCGTCATTACTTGGCAGCAGGTTCCATCTCTGCATGGTGGACCCCGGGCTGCGAACGCACCATACTCTATCTGTCTTATTATTTGGTGCGCTCCGCTAGCCCTAACAAGGGCAAACCACGTTTTGTGTGAAAGGGATGTGCACTCTCAAACCTCAACATGTTGTTTGTAGCTGTTGATTTTTTATGTACACAGGTATTAATGTGTCCATTCACAACATCAATCTTCACATCCAGAAAAACTAAACTATTGACTTCAAAACAGGATGTGAACTGCATGTTTTCCACATTTGAACTATTTAAGTAATTTACAATTTCCTCAAATTGTTCTTTTGTCCCGTCCCATATAATAAATATGTCATCGACATAACTTACAAAACAGCGTATGTGTTTAAGAAAAGGATTTAGGGAATTATAGATGTATTTATTTTCAAAAACCGCAAGAAACAAATTAGCAAAGACGCATGCGACCGCCATACCCATAGCGATACCAGTCTTTTGGATATACCACTTCTCAAGAAATTTGAAGGTATTATGTGATAATACAAAATGTAAACCTTCCAAGATGAAAGAAATAAGACTCTGATCTGTATCGTTATATTTTAATACCTTTTCTATGGCTTCTATGCCTATTTTCTGTGGAATGCGAGTATACAGGCTGACAACATCTATGGAAGCCAAAGAAAAGGTTGTTTGCCAATCATATTCTTTCAAAACCAACAAATAATCCCCCGAATCTTTGACATATGAAGGTACTTGTCGCAATAATGGCTTTAATAACCAGTCCAGGTATTGTGATAACGGCTCTGTTAAAGAGTCGATCCCTGATATTATAGGGCATCCTGGAGGTTTTTTAGCGCCTTTAAGTATCTTTGGGATACTGTACCAAAACGCCACGTGGGGAAATTCAAGGAATAGATTTTCTCCTCTTTTTTTAGACAAAACTCCAAGAGACACATATTTATTTAATAAAGTTCTCAGTTTTTCTCTGTTTTGTCACCTGCTTAACCCAGCAGGAAGTGCGGCGGCGTCTAAAAATCACTAAAATTGACAAATCTCCGGGCCCGGATGGGATACACCCTCGAGTACTGCAGGAATTAAGTACAGTCATTGATAGACCATTATTTTTAATCTTTAAAGACTCCATAATAACAGGGTCTGTGCCACAGGACTGGCGTATAGCAAATGTGGTGCCAATATTCAAAAAGGGAACAAAAACTGAACTCGGAAACTATAGGCCAGTAAGCTTAACCTCTACTGTGGGTAAAATCCTGGAGGGCATTCTAAGGGACGCTATACTGGAGTATCTGAAGAGGAATAACCTCATGACCCAGTATCAGCACGGGTTTACTAGGGACCGTTCATGTCAGACTAATTTGATCAGTTTCTATGAAGAGGTAAGTTCCGGATTGGACCAAGGGAACCCAGTGGATGTAGTGTATATGGACTTTTCAAAAGCTTTTGATACGGTGCCACACAAAAGGTTGATACATAAAATGAGAATAATGGGGATAGGGGAAAATATGTGCAAGTGGGTTGAGAGCTGGCTCAGGGATAGGAAACAAAGGGTGGTTATTAATGGAGCACACTCGGACTGGGTAGCGGTTAGCAGTGGGGTACCACAGGGGTCAGTATTGGGCCCTCTTCTTTTTAACATATTTATTAATGACCTTGTAGGGGGCATTCAGAGTAGAATTTCAATATTTGCAGATGACACTAAACTCTGCAGGGTAATCAATACAGAGGAGGACAATTTTATATTACAGGATGATTTATGTAAACTAGAAGCTTGGGCTGATAAATGGCAAATGAGCTTTAATGGGGATAAATGTAAGGTCATGCACTTGGGTAGAAGTAATAAGATGTATAATTATGTGCTTAATTCTAAAACTCTGGGCAAAACCGTCAATGAAAAAGACCTGGGTGTATGGGTGGATGACAAACTTAAATTCAGTGGCCAGTGTCAGGCAGCTGCTACAAAGGCAAATAAAATAATGGGATGCATTAAAAGAGGCATAGATGCTCATGAGGAGAATATAATTTTACCTCTATACAAGTCACTAGTTCGACCACACTTAGAATACTGTGCACAGTTCTGGTCTCCGGTGTATAAGAAAGACATAGCTGAACTGGAGCGGGTGCAGAGAAGAGCGACCAAGGTTATTAGAGGACTGGGGGGTCTGCAATACCAAGATAGGTTATTACACTTGGGGCTATTTAGTTTGGAAAAACGAAGACTAAGGGGTGATCTCATTTTAATGTATAAATATATGAGGGGACAGTACAAAGACCTTTCTGATGATCTTTTTAATCATAGACCTGAAACAGGGACTAGGGGGCATCCTCTGCGGTTGGAGGAAAAAAGGTTTAAGCATAATAACAGACACGGATTCTTTACTGTAAGAGCAGTGAGACTATGGAACTCTCTGCCGTATGATATTGTAATGAGTGATTCATTACTTAAATTTAAGAGGGGACTGGATACCTTTCTGGAAAAGTATAATGTTACAGGGTATATACACTAGATTCCTTGATAGGGCGTTGATCCAGGGAACTAGTCTGATTGCCGTATGTGGAGTCGGGAAGGAATTTTTTTCCCCAATGTGGAGCTTACTCTTTGCACATGGGGTTTTTTTGCCTTCCTCTGGATCAACATGTTAGGGCATGTTAGGTTAGGCTATGGGTTGAACTAGATGGACATATAGTCTTCCTTCAACCTTAATAACTATACTATACTATACTAAAGATTGGATTTCCATCTAGCTGCGCATAGGTGTCAGAATCATTTTGTTGGGATAAAGCTTCTTCTATATAGTAACTGCGGTGAAGTAGAACCATATTCCCACCTTTATCCGCCTTGCGGAATAATACATCTGTCAATTTTTTCATTTCCTGTAACGCACTTTTTTCTTGCTTTGTTAAATTCTGAATAGGGGGATGAGAAATAATCGCTTCCACGTCACGAATAACTGAGTCATGAAAGAGATCGATAGCATTCCCCGGAGAGATTGGGGGCATGTAGTTAGAATGTACCCCACCCATGAATGGGACTTTATCACTTTGTGCACAATCTACAAAAAAAGGTTCCTCAGTATTTTTTCTTGTATCGCTAAGGTGCGCTAGCAACAGCGCATCATGCAGATCATTTCCCTCTGTTTGTTGACTTACCATAAAACCCAAATTACCTACTGGTATTGGGTTTTCTAAATTTACCGCTGTTTCAGCTGCACCTTTATATTTGATACTGGCAAAGTGCTTTTTTCAATGAAGCTTTCTAGTATATTTAAACATATCTATCTTGAATTCCACTAAATCAAATTGTTCTGATACAAAGAAATTAAAACCCCTAGACAAGACCAAAATGTGATGGTTGTTCAAAGTCCTATGAAAAAGGTTTATTATCTGTAAATTATCTCCTGTGGGGTTCATTCGATCCACGAGACCTGCTTTCGTTTCCTCCAAGAGTTTACATTTCTTCCCAAACCCCCCCCCCCCCCCCCCCCGTATTATTTTCTTCCTAAAGGTTTAACCCCTTAGTGACAGAGCCAATTTGGTACTTAATGACCAGGCCAATTTTTGCAATTCTGACCACTGTCACTTTATGAGGTTATAACTCTGGAACGCTTCAACGGATCCCGCTGATTCTGAGATTGTTTTTTCGTGACATATTGTACTTCATGTTAGTGGTAACATTTCTTCGATATTACTTGCGATTATTTATGAAAAAAACGGAAATATGGCGAAAATTTTTAAAATTTTGCAATTTTCAAACTTTGTATTTTTATGCCCTTAAATCAGAGAGATATGTCATGAAAAATAGTTAATAAATAACATTTCCCACATGTCTACTTTACATCAGCACAATTTTGGAAACAAAATTTTTTTTTGTTAGGGAGTTATAAGGGTTAAAAGTTGACCAGCAATTTCTCATTTTTACAACACCATTTTTTTTTAGGGACCACATCACATTTGAAGTCATTTTGAGGGATCTATATGATAGAAAATAATGAAGTGTGACACCATTCTAAAAACTACACCCCTCAAGGTTCTCAAAACCACATTCAAGAAGTTTATTAACCCTTTACGTGCTTCACAGGAACTGAAACAATGTGTAAGGAAAAAATGAACATTTAACTTTTTTTTGCAAACATCTTAATTCAGAACCATTTTTTTTATTTTCACAAGTGTAGAAACAGAAATGTAACCATAAATTTTGTTATGCAATTTCTCCTGAATACGCCAATACCCCATATGTGGGGGTAAACCACTGTTAGGGCGCACCGCAGAGCTTAGAAGTGAAGGAGCGCCGTTTGACTTTTTCAATGCAGAATTGGCTGGAATTGAGATCGGACACCATGTCACATTTAGAGAGCCCCTGATGTACCTAAACAGTAGTGTTGAGCGATACCGTCCGATACTTGAAAGTATCGGTATCGGATAGTATCGGCCGATACCTGAAAAATATCGGATATCGCCGATACCGATATCCGATACCAATACAAGTCAATGGGACATCAAGTATCGGAAGGTATTCTCATGGTTCCCAGGGTCTGAAGGAGAGGAAACTCTCCTTCAGGCCCTGGGATCGATAGGGATGTGTAAAATAAAGAATTAAAATAAAAAATATTGATATATTTACCTCTCCGGCGGCCCCTGAACTCAGCGCGGGTAACCGGCAGGCTTCTTTGTTCAAAATCAGCGCTTTTAGGACCTGAGAATCACGTCCCGGCTTCTGATTGGTCGCGGGCCGCCCATGTGACCGCCACGCGACCAATCACAAGCCGTGACGTCATTCGCAGGTCCTTAACGCGCTCATTTTTTAAAAATGAGCGCGGTAATGACTTTCAAAGACGTAGCGGCTTGTGATTGGTCGCGGCCACGCGACCAATCACAAGCCGCGACGTCACCGCAAGCTATTAACGCGCTCATTTTTAAAAATGAGCGCGTTAATGACTTTCAAAGACGTAGCGGCTTGTGATTGGTCGCGTGGCCGCGACCAATCACAAGCCGCTACGTCTTTGAAAGCCATTAACGCGCTCATTTTTAAAAATGAGCGCGTTAATAGCTTGTGGTGACGTCGCGGCTTGTGATTGGTCGCGTGGCCGCGACCAATCACAAGCCGCTACGTCTTTGAAAGTCATTAACGCGCTCATTTTTAAAAATGAGCGCGTTAATAGCTTGCGGTGACGTCGCGGCTTGTGATTGGTCGCGTGGCGGTCACATGGGTGGCCCGCGACCAATCAGAAGCCGGGACGTGATTCTCAGGTCCTAAAAGCGCTGATTTTGAACAACGAAGCCTGCCGGTTACCCGCGCTGAGTCCAGGGGCCGCCGGAGAGGTAAATATATCAATATTTTTTATTTTAATTCTTTATTTTACACATCTCTATGTATCCGATACCGATACCCGATACCACAAAAGTATCGGATCTCGGTATCGGAATTCCGATACCGCAAGTATCGGCCGATACCCGATACTTGCGGTATCGGAATGCTCAACACTACTAAACAGTGGAAACTCCCCACAAGTGACACCATTTTGGAAACTAGACCCCTTATGGAACTTATCTAGATGTGTGGTGAGCACTTTGAACCCCCAAGTGCTTCACAGAGGTTTATAACGTAGAGCCGTGAAAATAAAAAATCGCTTTTGTTTACACAAAAATGATCTTTTCGCCCACAAATTCTTATTTTCACAAGGGTAACAGGAGAAATTAGACACAAAAGTTGTTGTGCAATTTCTCCTGAGTACGCTGATACCCAATATGTGGGGGTAAACAACTGTTAGGGCGCACCGCAGAGCTTGGAAGAGAAGGAGTGCCGTTTTACTTTTTCAATGTAGAATTGGCTGGAATTGAGATTGGACGCCATGTCGCGTTTGGAGAGCCCCTGATGTGCCTAAACAGTGGAAACCCCCCACAAGTGACACCATTTTGGAAACTAGACCCCTTAAGGAACTTATCTAGATGTGTGGCGAGCACTTTGAACCCCCATGTGCTTCACAGAAGTTTATAACGTAGAGCCGTGAAAAAAAAAATTGCATTTTTTCTACAAAAATGATCTTTTTGCCCACAAATTTTCATTTTCACAAGGGTAACAGGAGAAATTAGACCACTAAAGTTGTTGTGCAATTTCTCCTGAGTACGTCGATACCCAATATGTGGGGGTAAACCACTGTTTGGGCGCACCGCAGAGCTTGGAAGAGAAAGAGTGCCGTTTTACTTTTTCAATGTAGAATTGGCTGGAATTGAGATCGGACGCCATGTCGCGTTTGGAGAGCCCCTGATGTGCCTAAACAGTAGAAATCCCCAAGTGACCCCATTTTGGAAACTAGACCCCCCATGGAACTTATCTAGATGTGTGGTGAGAACCTTGAATGCCCAAGTGCTTCACAGAAGTTTATAATGCAGAGCCGTGAAAATAAAAAATATTTTTTTTTTCCACAAAAAAGATTTTTTAGCCACCAAATTTTTATTTTCACAAGGGTAACAAGAGAAATTGGACCCCAAAAGTTGTTGTCCAATTTGTCCTGAGTATGCTGGTACCCCATATGTGGGGGTAAACCACTGTTTGGGCGCACGGCAGAGCTCGGAAGGAAGGAGCGCCGTTTTGGAATGCAGACTTTGATAGAATGGTCTGCGGGTATTATGTTGCGTTTGCAGAGCCCCTGATGTACCTAACCAGTAGAAACCCTCCACAAGTGACCCCATTTTGGAAACTAGACCCCCCCAAGGAACTTATCTAGATGTGTGGTGAGAACTTTGAATGCCCAAGTGCTTCACAGAAGTTTAGAATGCAGAGTCGTGAAAATAAAAAATATTTTTTTTTCCACAAAAAAGATAATGTAGCCCCCAAGTTTTTATTTTCACAAGGGTAACAGGAGAAATTGGACTGCAATAGTCGTTGTCCAATTTATCCCGAGTACGCTGATGCCCCATATGTGGGGGTAACCCACTGTTTGGGCGCACGGCAGAGCTCAGAAGGGAGGGAGCACCATTTGACTTTTTGAGCGCAAAATTGGCTGTCGTGTTTGGAGACCCCCTGATGTACCTAAACAGTGGAAACCCCCCAATTCTAGCTCCAACCCTAACCCCAACACACCCCTAACCCTAATCCCAACCTGATCCATAATCCTATTCACTAACCCTAACCATAATCACAACCCTTACCCCAAAACAACCCTAATGTCAACCCTAACCATAACCCTAATCAAAACCCTAAATCCAACACACCCCTAATCCTAATCTCAACCCTAACCTCAAACCTAACCCTAATCCCAATACACCCCTAATCACAACCCTAACCTTAACCCTAATCCCAAACCTAACCCTAATCCCAAGCGTAACCCTAATGCCAACCCTAACCCTAATACCAACCCTAATCCAAACCCTAACCCTAATCCCAGCTCTAACTCTAACTTTAGCCCCAACCCTAGGCCTAACTTTAGCCCCAACCCTAAGGCTACTTTCACACTTGCGTCGTTTGGCATTCCGTCGCAATCCGTCGTTTTGGACAAGAAACGGATCCTGCAAATGTGCCCGCAGGATGCGTTTTTTGCCCATAGACTTGTATTGCCGACGGATCGTGACGGATGGCCACACGTCGCGTCCGTCGTGCACTGGATCAGTTGTGTTTTGGCGGAGCGTCGGCACAAAAAAACGTTCAATGAAACGTTTTTTGTACGTCGCATCCGCCATTTCTGACCGCGCATGCGTGGCCGGAACTCCGCCCCCTCCTCCCCAGGACATAGATTGGGCAGCGGATGTGTTGAAAAACTACAGCTGCTGCCCACGTTGTGCACAATTTTCACAACGTGCGTCGGTATGTCGGGCTGACGCATTGCGACGGCCCTGTACCGACGTAAGTGTGAAAGAAGCCTAACCCTAAGTTTAGCCCCAACCCTAACCCTAAATTTAGCCCCAACCCTAAATTTAGCCCCAACCCTAGCCCTAACCCTACCCCTAACCCTAACCCTACCCCTACCCCTAACCCTACTCCTAACCCTTCCCCTAACCCTACCCCTAACCCTAACCCTACCCCTAACCCTAACCCTAACCCTACCCCTAACCCTAACCCTACCCCTAACCCTACCCCTAACCCTACCCCTAACCCTACCCCTACCCCTAACCCTAACCCTACCCCTAACCCTATCCCTAACCCTACCCCTAACCCTAACCCTAACCCTACCCCTAACCCTACCCCTAACCCTAACCCTACCCCTAACCCTACCCCTAACCCTACCCCTAACCCTACCCCTAATTTTAGCCCCAACTGCTGTTCTCCTGCCGGCCGGCAGATGGAGACAGATGGCGGGCGCACTGGGCATGCGTCCGCCATGTTCTGCTGCCGGCGGCCAGGAGGAGCAGCAAGAGGATCCAGGGACCTAGGTGAGTATGCTAGGGTCCCCGAATCCTCCTATTTCTCTGTCCTCTGATGTGCGATCACATCAGAGGACAGAGAATTACACTTTACTTTTTTTTTTTTTTGCGGTCGCCGGTAAACAGTTAATTACCGGCGATCGCAAAACAGGGGTCGGTAATACCGACCCCGATCGTGCTCTTTGGGGTCTCGGCTACCCCCGGCAGCCGAGACCCCAAAGATTCTCCCGGTGCCGGCCGGCGGGCGCACTGCGCATGCGCCCGCCATTTTGAAGATGGCGGCGCCCACCGGGAGACACGAGGAGCATCGGGGGAGCTAGGTGAGTATTGGGGGGCCACCTGGGACCCCTTTTCTCTGTCCTCCGATGTGCGATCACATCGGAGGACAGAGAAATTAAAAAGAGATCGCTTTTTTTTTTTTTTTTTTTTTTGCGATCGCCGGTAAACGGTTAATTACCGGCGATCGCAAATGCGGGGTGGGTTAAAAACCCCCCGAATCATGTTCTCTGGGGTCTCGGCTACCCTCGGCAGCCGAGACCCCGGAGAAAATCGGCCTCTGGGGGGCGCTATGGACTTTTTCCATAGCGCCGTTAATTAACGGCGCTGTGGTTTAAGTACCCTTAGCGGCCGCCGTTAAAAGGTGTATCGGCGGTCGCTAAGGGGTTAAAGGTGCGGAGGATGTGGAGGCAAGTTCTTGTTCCTCTATTTCATCTTCTGTTGCACTAGACTCAGAGTCTATGATCCAACCATCCATTCTGGATTTGCGTTTTTCATGTTTTTATTGATATTGCGATTATTAGAAAACATATGCTTTTTATTTTTGTTCCAATTAAAAATTTCACCATTTTCAAAGTCATATTTATCCCTTATAAATTTTTCTTTTTTCTTTTGTTTCGTTTCAATCTGAATCGAGACCAATTTTTTCTCAAGTTTTTTGCTAAAAGTGTTATATTGGGGCTCGGTTAACCAAGAGATTAGTTAATTCTTTGCCTTTTCCAATTGGAGTAGGTTTTGGGAGCATGATAAATGTATGCATTCCCATTCTTGTTGAAAAGCAGTAGCATCCTTAAACTGAGAAATTTCTTTATAAACCCGCAGTCCTCTGGCCACCCGTTCACATTGAACGTATGACTTTAGCGATTTAATAGTCCAAAAAAGCCGTATCTCTCTTTCTGCTAAGTTATATATCCTTGATTCCAATGTATGTCTGCCGATAATTTGTAATTCTTCTTTAAAATTGCAATCTGCAAAAAATTCTCCAGCACCCTCTCTCCCTGCCATTAAGCCTTGGTTTTCTTCCACCTGAGAAGTCTCCATGCCTGCAGTTTCTCCACTTATTTCCATCTTTTCAATGTGTACAAGACATAAAAAACAGAAAAACCTGTGCTCTGTTCATGAAACATGTAAATAGTCCATATAAAAAGAGAAGAAAGTATGACGGCACCAGGATAGATGGTTTTACATGGCCTTCAAGTGAGCAATTTACTGCAGCAATCAAAGTCTTTCGTGGCAATCGGACCAACGGTAGAATATAATCGCACTGTGGTGCTCTACCAAACAGTAATTCGTATTGAACATCCAAAGAAAAAGAAAAGGTGGCACTCACCAAGCGATGTATTAAAAATCCTTTATTCTTCCATATATCGGAGTAAGGACATGCCTTTCGGGCTGCAGGTAAAAAAAAAAAAAGAGGAGAAAATCTATTCCCTGAATTTCCCCATGTGGCGTTTTGGTACAGTATCCCAAAGATACATAAAGACCCTAAAAAACCTCCAGGAGGCCCTATAATATCAGGGATCGGCTCTTTAACAGAGCCGTTATCACAATACCTGAACTGGTTATTAAAGCCATTATTGCGACAAGTACTTTTATATGTCAAAGATTCGGGGGCTAAATGCAGTTCCAAACTGCTAGCAGGACTAACCAGGCGGCCTATCTTGTTTCAGTGGGAGACAGTGGTAATGTGTGGCACAGACAGACAGACAGAAAGACAGACAGAGGCCTAACATAAAAAAGGTGGCTTCATGCAGTTCAAAACTGCTAGCAGAAATAACCAGGCGGCCTAGCTTGTTTCAGCGGGGGACAGTTAGTAGACCAAAATACTAAAGTGGGCAAAATGTCTGCCAAGGAATTGTTCATAAATAAACTGGTGGCATAGCAAGGTACAGGGGTGGCAGAGTTGCAGACAGTGGTAGTTGGCGCAAAGTATTAAGGGGTCTAAATGGAGGCCAGGGCCCCTGTATATTTTTACTATCATCTATCATTGCAACAAATTTGTAATGGCAGTGCCATTTAAGGATTTAACATCACAGACTACACAGTGGTGGGGCAGGGAGAGGTAAGTTTTTCAAGTGGTAGAGCACAGTTCGAGCTTGGGGGGAACACTCTCTCGTGGGCGGCGGTACTGGCACAGGGCCCCTCATATTATGATGGTGTGTCTGACGTTGGTTGTGCACCACCACCGTCAGAGACACTTCATTGTACTATGAGGGACCCTGTGCCAGTGCCGTCGCCCAAGAGTTGGCACACCCACCTGTTCAGGCAAACGGCACTCGCACGGGTGCTTGCGCCAAGCTGTGACCACGGCCCTGTGGGGGGAGTCAGCCCATTTAGGGAGGTATACAAATGGCCTATGGTGGACATTCGGCACCTGCAAATGGCAGAATTGGAGCAGTCAGTAAGAGGAGGCCAAAAACAAGAAATTTTTCTGGCAAGCTACGTGTCAGCAGGGGAAGGTGGCGCAAAATAATTCGAAATCCATGATTGGTTCATTTTAATGAAGGTTAGTTCATCAACATTTCGGGGAGCCAGACGTGTCTTTTTTTCAGTCAGTATTGAACCAGCAGCACTGAAGACTCTTTCTGAGAGCACACTAGCAGCTAGGCAAGCGAGCTCCTGTAATGCATATTCTGCCAATACGGGCCAGGTGTCTAGTTTAGATGCCCAGAAATGAAAGGGTTATGACCTGTGAGGGAGAACATCGATAATGGTGGAAAAATAGTTGGTAACCATACTGGACAAATGCTGTCTTCTGTCACTTTGAATCGATGCAGCAGTACCTGTCATGTCTGCGGTCATTGCGAAATCACTCCACAACCTGGTCATAAATCCCCTCTATCCAACACCACTTCGGCTTTGTGCACATCTAACACCTCTGCCATGTTGCCCCTACAGCTCGTGTGAGAACCATCACCGCCGCTGTGTACTGGCAATGCCTGAATCAAACGGTCTACAAGAGTTGCTTGTTTGGTAGCCAATATTTGCTCAAGGTTCTCATGTGGCATGATATTTTGTAATTTTCCTTTGTATCGTGGATCCAGGAGGCAGGCCAACCAGTAATCGTCATCGGTCATCATTTTGATAATGCGGGGGTCCCATTTTAGGATACGCAAGGCATACTCTGCCATGTGAGCCAAAGTTCCAGGTGTCAATTCACTGCTTGTGCTGGGTTGAGGAGCACTTTCTTGAAAATCTACATCACTTGTGGCCCGCAAAAACCCTGTACCTGACCTTGCAATGCCACCAGTTTTTATTGCCCCTTGAGAAGCATCCTCCTCCCATAAATATTCATCCCCATCATCATCCTCCTCTTCATCCGCCACCTCATCCCGGAGACTTCCCTGAGCAGACAATGACTGACTGTCATCAAGTCTTCCCTCCTCCTCGGCCGCAGACGCTTGCTCCTTGATGTGCGTCAAACTTTGCATCAGCAGACGCATTAGTGGGATGCTCATGCTTATGTTGGCGTCGTCTACACTGACCAGCAGTGTGCATTCCTCAAAACAATGAAGGATTTGACAGAGGTCTTGGAGCTTCGACCACTGCACACCAGACAACTCCATGTCTGCCATCCAACTGCCTGCCCATGTATGTGTATCCTCCCACAAATACATGACAGCACGCCTCTGTTCGCACAGCCTCTGAAGCATTTGCAGTGTGGAGTTCCACCTTGTTACAACGTCGATTATTAGGAGGTGCTGGGGAAGATTCAGCAATCGCTGATGGTTCAGCATACGGCTGGAGTGTACGGGCGACCGGCGGATGTGTGAGCAAAGTCTGCGCACCTTCAGGAGCAGAGCTGGTAAATCAGGGTAATTTTTGAGGAAGCACTGCACCACCAGGTTCAAGGTGTGAGCCAGGCAAGGTATGTGTTTCAGTTCTGAAAGGGCTATGGCAGCCATAAAATTCCTTCCGTTATCACTGACTACCTTGCATGCCTCAAGATGTACACTGCCCAGCCATGACTCAGTTTCTTGCTGCAAGTACTCGGCCAGTACTTCCGCGGTGTGTCTGTTGTCACCCAAACACTTCATTTGCAGCACAGCCTGCTGACGCTTACCACAAGCTGTTCGATAATGGGACACCTCGGGCGCAACACTGGCAGCAGCGGATGGAGTGGTCGTGCGACTGCGCTCTGTGGACGAGCTTTCGCTTCTGGAGGAGGAGGAGGAGGAGGGGGGGGCGAACGCCTACAGCCAACTGTTTCCTAGACCGTGGGCTAGGAAGAACTGTGCCACTATGGCTGTCCCCTGTGGACCCTGCATCCACCACATTAACCCAGTGTGCCGTGATGGACACGTAACGTCCCTGGCCATGCCTACTGGTCCATGCATCTGTTGTGAGGTGCGTCTTTCTACTGACCGATTGCCTCAGTGCATGGACAATACTTTCTTTGACATGTTGGTGGAGTGCTGGGATGGCTTTTTTCACAAAGAAGTGTCAACTGGGTAGGTCATAGTGTGGTACTGCGTAGGCCATCAGGGCTTTGAAAGCTTCACTTTCAACCAACCGGTAGGGCATCATCTTTAACGAGATTAGTTGAGCAATGTAGCCATTCAAATCCTGTGTACACGGATGAGAAGAAGAGGACTTTTTTTTCCTATCGAGAGTCTCTTGTAGGCTGAGCTGGACTGGAGAGCTGCATATGGTGGAACTAGCGGAGGTGGTGGTGGACATGGCAGATTGAGAGAGGCTTGGTGATGGTATTCTTGATGTGGGCCTACCTACAGTGTTTCCAACCAAGAACCTTGTGATTCCCTGACTGTTTTGGCCTTGCGACAATACCTCCACATTTGCTACTGGTGGTGTCATAACCGGTGTGCTTCCAGTGAGGGAAGCAATGTTGCGTTGCTGACTAGCTTCAATATGAGCAGGTGCATCAACGGTACGGGACGTTTGGTAGTTAGTCCATGCTTCCAAGTGCCTGCTGGTTAAATGTCTACGCATGCACGTTGTATTTAAATTTTGAACATTCTTCCCTCTGCTAAAGGTCTTGGAGCATTTCTTACAGATAACTTTGGACTGATCATTTGGATCTTGGTTAAAAAATTGCCACACTGCACTCGTCCTACTATGGAATACCTTTTCAGGCTTTGCACGCTGTGCTACTGTCACTGGATGGCCACCCTGTCCTACACATGTTGTGGTTTTTGACACACATTTTTGGCCTGATACGGGCCTGCCAGATGACAGCTTTTGCAATGTAGATCACTGCTGCAGATCATCCTCCTCCGCTTCTGAGCTACTGGCAGCGGCACCCTCTTCCCCCAGTGGCTGCCAATCTGGGTCAACAACTGGATCATCTTTCACCTCCTCTTCAATGTCATGTGCACCTTCCTCTGTGTCACTGTGTAAGGTGCTATAGCGTTTGGGACTGGGCACCATAGTCTCATCAGGGTCAGATTCTGGCTCAGTACACTGCAAGGGCAATGTAGTGATCTAAATCAATGGAACAGCATAATAATCTAGATGTGGCTGTGCATCTGTGCACTCCATGTCCCATTCATCTTGTAATGGGCTTTTAACAATTTCCCTCTCTAACCCAGGCACGGTATGTGTAAAGATCTCCATGGAGTAAAGTGTAGTGTTGCCAGCCGCATCCTTCACTTTTGTTTTGGGTGAAGGACACAAGGAAGCTACTTTTTCCGGACCAGGAACAGCCACTGACGACTCGCTGCTTTTAGATTTTGAACCTTGTTAAGAAGAGGCGAAAGAGCTAGAGGCTGGGTCAGCAAGGAAAGCCAAAACTTGTTCCTGCTGCTCCCGCTTTAAAAGCTGTTTTCTATCTCCAAGATAAGGGAGCCTTCGAGGCCTTGTGTAGCCAGACGATGACGCTGGCTCCTCACCTCGAGCCTTTGGTTCTATCTTGCTTTTCCCAGTACCACCAGATGCTCCACTACCACCACCACCATCAGTACCAGCTGGCAACGACCGCCCATGGCCTCTTCCACCAGACTTCCTCATTTTTTGGGGAAATGTTACCAAAATAACAATCGTTATATGGTACTGTTAAACAAGGTAGAAGGTGTATATTAACTTTTGGAGAATTTATATCTCCCTTTTTTGGCTGGAAGACTGCAGCAAAAAACAGGCCCTGTGTATTACACTACACAATGTCAGGGGCAGAACATCGCTGTCAGATATACGACCAACAGAATTGACGTATAGAAACTTTTTGGCAATTTAAATCTCCCTTTTTTGGGGGGTAGAATGTAGCAAAAAACAGGCCCAGTGTATTACACTACACAATGTAAGTGGCAGAACGTGGCTGCCAGATATACGACAAAAAGAACTGACGTATAGAAACTTTTTGGCAATTTAAATCTCCCTTTTTTGGGGGGGAGAATGTAGCAAAAAAAACAGGCCCTGTGTATTACACTGCACAATGTAAGTGGCAGAATGTGGCTGCCAGATATACGACCAACAGAACTGATGTATAGAAACTTGTTGGCAATAATAATAATCTTTATTTATATAGCGCCAACATATTCTGCAGCGCTTTACAGTTTAACAGTTTCAAACACAAACAGTAACAACGTTAATAATGCAATAATTAAAGCGAAATAAAACGACCCTGCTTGTGAGAGCTTACAATCTACAATGAGGTGGGGGAGATACAAAGTACAGGTGTGTATTTACAATGATGTATTTACAATGATGGTCCAGCCATCTTCAGAGGGTGGGGGATAGGTGGAGATAGTGAATGGGCTACACACACAAACATAAAATGACTGATTACTGAATGTGATAGGCCGCTCTGAACAAATGTGTTTTGAGCGAGCGCCTAAAACTATGCAAATTGTGGATGGTCCTAATATCTTTGGGTAGAGCATTCCAGAGGATTGGCGCAGCACAGGAGAAGTCTTGGAGTCGGGAGTGGGAGGTACGGATTAGTGCAGAGGTTAGTCGAAAGTCATTTGCAGAGCGCAGGCCGATAGACAGAAATGAGGTAAGAGATGTATGGGGGTGCTGCACTGTGGAGAGCTTTGTGGGTGAGAACAAGTACTTTGAATGTATCCTGTAATGAATGGGCAGCCAGTGTAACAACTGGCGAAGAGCGGTCCGAGTAACGATTAGCCAGATGGACGACCCTGGCTGCTACATTAGGGATAGACTGGAGAGGAAAAAGTCGAGTAAGGGGGAGGGTTTTTGTTGTTTCCATGGTGAGAAAAGGGCGGATTCTAGAGATGTTCTTTAGGTGTAAGCGGCACGAGCGGGCAAGAGATTGTATATGGGAGGTGAAGGAGAGATCGGAGTCAAACATAACACCCAGACAGTGCACCTACTGCCGGGGTATTATTATGGTGCCACCCACGGAGACGGAAATGTCAGATTTAGGGAGGTTAGTAGATGGCGGGAGCAGAAGAAGTTCAGTTTTGGAGAGGTTGAGTTTCAGATAGAGAGCAGACATGATGTTGGAGACTGCAGACAGACAGTCAGTGGCGTTCTGTAGTACAGCAGGGGTAAGGTCAGGGGAGGATGTGTATAGTTGCGTGTCATCGGCATAAAGATGGTACTGAAAGCCAAATCTGCTGATGGTCTGTCCAATTGGGGCCGTGTAGAGAGAGAAGAGAAGGGGGCCAAGAACTAAACCCTGAGGTACCCCGACAGTGAGAGGAAGAGGAGATGAAGTGGAGCCAGAGAACAGAACACTGAAGGAGCAGTCAGAAAGGTAGGAGGAGAACCAGGAGAGAGCAGTGTCCTTAATGCCAAGTGATTGGAGCCTAGAGAGTAGGAGAGGGTGGTCAACAGTGCCGAAAGCTGCAGAAAGGTCGAGAAGAATGAGCAGAGAGTGGTCACCGTTACGTTTTGCTGTCAGAAGGTCATTGGTCACTTTGATGAGTGCAGTTTCTGTCGAATGTAGGGGGCGGAAACCAGACTATGAAGGGTCTAGGAGGGGGTGAGTGGAGAGGTAACGGGTAAGGCGGGAGTATACCAGTCGCTTCAAGAGTTTAGAGATGAAGGGGAGATTGGAGACTGGTCTGTAGTTGTTTGTGCAGGATGGGTCGAGGGTGGGTTTCTTTAGTAATGGAGTAATGATACAGTGTTTGAAGGAGGAGGGGAAAATGCCAGAGGAGAGGGAGAGATTAAAGATTGTAGTTAGGTGAGTTGTGACGACTGGAGAGAGAGACTGGAGGAGATATGAGGGAATGGGGTCGGTGGTGCATGTAGTCGAAACGAGAAGAGGAGAGGAGCCTGGAGACTTCTTCTGTGATGGGATCGAATGTGGAGAGTGAGCCAGGGGAAATGCAGGGAGGGATGGGAGTCACTGAACTTGGTGATTGGAAGCGGATTTCCTGACGGATATTGTCTATTTTCTCTATAAAGTGGGAGGCAAGGTCATCAGCACAAATGTTTGTGATAGGGGCTTGTGCTTTTGGCCTGAGGAGGGAGTGAAAGGTGTCAAAAAGTTTCTTGGGGTTTTTGGATAGTGAGGAGATCAGAGTGGTGAAGTAGGTATGTTTGGCGATGTGAAGGGCAGAATTATAGGTCCTTAACATAAATTTGAAGTGTATGAAGTCTTGTGGTATGCGTGTTTTCCTCCATAAGCGTTCAGCACACCTAGAGCATCACTGGAGAAATCGGGTTTGCGATGTGAGCTGTTGTGGATTCTGTTTTTGGGCTCCCTCTGGTGGTTACAGATGGTACTGGGTGACTTGTGTTCTCTGCGGTCTCTGGTGTCCACCTGTTCTATCAGGATATGGGAGTTTCCTATTTAACCTGGCTTTCTTGTCATTTCCTCGCCGGCGATCAATGTAATCAGTGTGTCTTGTTACCTCTGCTTTCCGCTTCTGTAATCTTCAGGACAAGCTAAGTTTTTGATTTTCCTGTTCCACGTTTTGCTTTATTTTTGTTTTAGTCCAGCTTGCAGTTTTGTGATTCCTTGTTGCTGGTTGCTCTAGTGGGCTGATATTATTCCTCATGTTCCATGAGTTGGCACATGAGTTCAGGTAATTTCAGGATGGTTTTTTGTAGGGTTTTTCGCTGACCGCGCAGTTCACTTTTGTATCCTCTGCTATCTAGTTTTAGCGGGCCTTATTTTACTGAATCTGTTTTCATTACTACGTATGTGCTTTCCTCTCATTTCACCGTCATTACATGTGGGGGGCTGCTATTTCTGTGGGGTGTTTCTCTGGAGGCAAGAGAGGTCTTTGTTTCTTCTAATAGGGGAAGCTAGTCCTTCGGCTGGCGCGAGACATCTAGAATCATCGTAGGCACGTTCCCCGGCTACTGCTAGTGTTGTGAATTAGGTTGAGGATCGCGGTCAGCTCAGTTTCCATCACCCTAGAGCTTGTTCTGTTTTTTGTGTGCTTGTCCTTTTGTGATCCCTTGCCATTGGGATCATGACAGTATCGCCGGCCCAAAAGTGGTAATCGTATTGGCTGAAGTAGGAGGAAAAGTAGTCTGAGGAAGTTTTTTTTTTTTTTTTTCCTTCCCTCAGAGTTTGCTGCCTAGCCTTAATTGCAGCCTGGCTGCGTCTTACCTCCTCTTAATCCTTGAATGGCTCTGACCTCAGCTGTTTATCATGGACGTCCAGAGTTTGGCTTCCAGCCTGAATAATCTTGCTGCTAAGGTTCAAAATATACAAGATTTTGTTGTACATGCTCCTATGTCTGAACCTAGAATTCCTATCCCAGAGTTTTTTTCTGGAGATAGATCTGGTTTTCTGAATTTTAGGAACAATTGCAAGTTGTTTCTTTCTTTGAAATCTCGCTCCTCTGGAGACCCTGCTCAGCAAGTCAAAATTGTAATATCTTTCCTGCGGGGTGACCCTCAGAATTGGGCATTTGCATTGGCACCAGGGGATCCTGCGTTGCTCAATGTGGATGCGTTTTTTCTGGCATTGGGTTTGCTCTATGAGGAACCTAACCTAGAGATTCAGGCTGAAAAAGCTTTATTGGCTCTCTCTGAGGGGCAAGATGAAGCAGAAATATATTGTCAGAAATTTCGGAAATGGTCGGTGCTTACTCAGTGGAATGAGTGCGCTCTGGCTGCAAAATTCAGAGATGGCCTTTCTGAGGCCATTAAAGATGTTATGGTGGGGTTCCTGGCGCCTACAGGTCTGAATGAGTCTATGACTATGGCTATTCAGATTGATCGGCGTTTACGGGAGCGCAAACCTGTGCACCATTTGGCGGTGTCTTCTGAACAGGCACCTGAGACAATGCAATGTGATAGAATTCAGTCCAGAAGTGAACGGCAAAACTATAGGCGGAAAAATGGGTTGTGTTTTTATTGTGGTGATTCAGCTCATGTTATTTCAGCATGCTCTAAACGCACAAAAAAGGTTGATAAGTCTGTTGCCATTAGTACTTTACAGTCTAAGTTCATTCTGTCTGTGACTCTGATTTGTTCATTATCAGCCATTTCCGTCGATGCCTATGTGGATTCAGGCGCTGCCCTGAGTCTTATGGATTGGTCATTTGCCAACCGCTGTGGGTTTAGTCTGGAGCCTCTGGAAGTCCCTATTCCTTTGAAAGGAATTGACTCTACACCTTTGGCTATGAATAAACCTCAGTACTGGACACACGTGACCATGCGTATGACTCCCGTTCATCAGGAGGTGATTCGCTTCCTGGTACTGTATAATTTACATGATGTCTTAGTGCTTGGTCTGCCATGGTTACAAACTCATAACCCAGTCTTGGACTGGAAGGCGATGTCTGTGTTAAGCTGGGGATGTCGGAGGTTCATGATGATGCATCTCCGATTTCTATCGCTTCATCTACTCCTTCTGAGGTTCCTGTATTTTTGTCTGATTATCGGGATGTTTTTGAGGAGCCTAAGCTCAATTCGCTTCCTCCTCACAGGGATTGCGATTGTGCTATAGATTTGATTCCTGGCAGTAAATTTCCTAAAGGTCGTTTGTTCAATCTGTCAGTGCCAGAGCATACTGCTATGCGGGATTATGTTAAGGAGTCCTTGGAAAAGGGACATATCCGTCCATCTTCATCTCCTTTGGGAGCAGGTTTTTTTTTCGTGGCCAAAAAAGATGGTTCCTTGAGGCCTTGTATAGATTACCGTCTTTTGAATAAGATTACGGTCAAATATCAGTATCCTTTGCCATTGTTGACTGATTTGTTCGCTCGCATTAAGGGGGCTAAATGGTTCACTAAGATTGATCTTCGGGGTGCGTATAATCTTGTGCGGATTAAGCAGGGTGATGAGTGGAAAACCGCATTTAATACGCCTGAGGGCCATTTTGAGTATTTGGTGATGCCTTTTGGACTTTCTAATGCTCCTTCTGTCTTCCAGTCCTTTATGCACGATATTTTCCGTGAATATCTGGATAAATTTATGATTGTGTATTTGGATGATGTTTTGGTTTTTTCTGATGACTGGGAGTCCCATGTTCAGCAGGTCAGGAAGGTGTTTCAGGTCCTGCGGGCCAATTCTTTGTTTGTAAAAGGTTCAAAGTGTCTCTTTGGAGTCCAGAAGATTTCTTTTTTGGGGTATATTTTTTCCCCTTCTACTATTGAGATGGATCCCGTCAAGGTTCAAGCTATTTGTGACTGGACGCAGCCTACATCTCTTAAGAGTCTACAGAAGTTCTTGGGCTTTGCTAATTTTTATCGTCGTTTCATAACTAATTTTTCTAGTGTTGTTAAGCCTTTGACGGATCTGACTAAGAAGGGTGCTGATGTTGCTGATTGGTCTCCTGCGGCTGTGGAGGCCTTTCAGGAACTTAAGCGCCGGTTTTCTTCTGCTCCTGTGTTGCGTCAGCCAGATGTTTCGCTTCCTTTTCAGGTTGAGGTTGATGCTTCTGAGATTGGAGCGGGGGCGGTTTTGTCACAGAGAAGCTCCGATTGCTTGGTGATGAAGCCATGTGCGTTCTTTTCTAGAAAGTTTTCGCCCACTGAGAGGAATTATGATGTTGGTAATCGGGAGCTTTTGGCCATGAAGTGGGCATTTGAGGAGTGGCATCATTGGCTTGAGGGTGCTAGACATCGTGTGGTGGTCTTGACTGATCACAAAAATCTGATTTACCTTGAGTCTGCCAAGCGTCTGAATCCTAGACAGGCTCGATGGTCACTGTTTTTCTCCCGTTTCGATTTTGTGGTTTCATACCTGCCAGGTTCAAAGAATGTGAAGGCGGATGCTCTTTCTAGGAGTTTTGTGCCTGATTTCCCTGGAAATTCTGAGCCCACTGGTATCCTTAGGGATGGGGTGATTTTGTCGGCTGTCTTCCCAGACTTGCGACGTGCTTTGCAGGAGTTTCAGGCGGATAAACCTGATCGTTGTCCGCCTGAAAGACTGTTTGTTCCGGATAATTGGACCAGTAAAGTCATCTCCGAGGTCCATTCTTCTGCGTTGGCAGGTCATCCTGGAATATTTGGTACTAGAGACTTGGTGGCCAGGTCTTTTTGGTGGCCTTCCTTGTCGAGGGATGTGCGTTCTTTTGTGCAATCTTGTGAAGTTTGCGCTCGGGCTAAGCCTTGCTGTTCTCGGGCCAGTGGATTGTTGTCACCTTTGCCTATTCCGAAGAGGCCTTGGACGCACATTTCCATGGACTTTATTTCGGATCTCCCTGTCTCTCAAAAAATGTCCGTCATCTGGGTTGTGTGTGACCGCTTTTCTAAGATGGTTCATCTGGTCCCCTTGCCTAAGTTACCTTCCTCCTCTGAGTTGGTCCCTCTGTTTTTTCAGAACGTGGTTCGTTTGCATGGGATTCCGGAGAACATTGTTTCTGACAGGGGATCCCAGTTTGTGTCTAGATTTTGGCGGACGTTCTGTGCTAAGATGGGCATTGATTTGTCCTTTTCATCTGCATTCCATCCTCAGACGAATGGCCAGACGGAACGAACTAATCAGACCTTGGAAACTTATTTAAGGTGTTTTGTTTCTGCTGATCAAGATGACTGGGTTACCTTTTTGCCACTTGCCGAATTTGCCCTTAATAATCGGGCTAGTTCTGCTACCTTGGTTTCTCCTTTCTTTTGTAATTCGGGGTTTCATCCTCGTTTTTCCTCTGGTCAGGTGGAACCTTCTGATTGTCCTGGAGTGGACATGGTGGTGGATAGGTTGCATCAGATTTGGAGTCATGTGGTGGACAATTTGAAGTTGTCCCAGGAGAGGGCTCAGCAGTTTGCTAATCGCCGTCGCCGCGTGGGTCCTCGACTTCGTGTTGGGGACTTGGTGTGGTTGTCTTCTCGTTTTGTTCCTATGAAGGTCTCTTCTCCTAAGTTCAAGCCTCGGTTTATCGGTCCCTATAGGATCTTGGAAATTCTTAACCCTGTGTCGTTTCGTTTGGATCTCCCGGCATCATTTGCTATTCATAATGTGTTCCATCGGTCGTTGTTGCGGAAGTATGAGGTACCTGTTGTTCCTTCGCTTGAGCCTCCTGCTCCGGTGCTGGTGGAGGGAGAATTGGAGTATGTTGTGGAGAAGATCTTGGATTCTCGTGTTTCCAGAAGGAAACTTCAGTATTTGGTCAAGTGGAAGGGTTATGGTCAGGAGGATAATTCTTGGGTGGTTGCCTCTGATGTTCATGCTGCTGATTTGGTCCGTGCATTTCATAGGGCTCATCCTGGTCGCCCTGGTGGTTCTCGTGAGGGTTCGGTGACCCCTCCTCAAGGGGGGGTACTGTTGTGGATTCTGTTTTTGGGCTCCCTCTGGTGGTTACAGATGGTACTGGGTGACTTGTGTTCTCTGCGGTCTCTGGTGTCCACCTGTTCTATCAGGATATGGGAGTTTCCTATTTAACCTGGCTTTCTTGTCATTTCCTCGCCAGCGATCAATGTAATCAGTGTGTCTTGTTACCTCTGCTTTCCGCTTCTGTAATCTTCAGGACAAGCTAAGTTTTTGATTTTCCTGTTCCACGTTTTGCTTTATTTTTGTTTTAGTCCAGCTTGCAGTTTTGTGATTCCTTGTTGCTGGTTGCTCTAGTGGGCTGATATTACTCCTCCTGTTCCATGAGTTGGCACATGAGTTCAGGTAATTTCAGGATGGTTTTTTGTAGGGTTTTTCGCTGACCGCGCAGTTCACTTTTGTATCCTCTGCTATCTAGTTTTAGCGGGCCTCATTTTGCTGAATCTGTTTTCATTACTACGTATGTGCTTTCCTCTCATTTCACCGTCATTACATGTGGGGGACTGCTATTTCTGTGGGGTGTTTCTCTGGAGGCAAGAGAGGTCTTTGTTTCTTCTAATAGGGGAAGCTAGTCCTTCGGCTGGCGCGAGACGTCTAGAATCATCGTAGGCACGTTCCCCGGCTACTGCTAGTGTTGTGAATTAGGTTCAGGATCACGGTCAGCTCAGTTTCCATCACCCTAGAGCTTGTTCTGTTTTTTGTGTGCTTGTCCTTTTGTGATCCCTTGCCATTGGGATCATGACAGTGAGCCAGGGCTGTTTCACTCTGTGTTTGGAGGTTCGGAGGGTGAGGGGAGCTACTTGGTAAAGGGTGCTTCTAAGAGTGTCATTGAAGTGATGTATGGCCAGATCAGGACAGGAAAAAGAAGAGATTGGGGACAATGATGAGCTTAGGGAGTCTGAAAGTGTTTGAGGGTTAATGGCATGTAGATTTCTGACTGAATGGTAGGTAGGAGGGTGCTGGGGTGAGCGAGGATTTGTGAGTGTGAAAGAGAGAATGTTGTAGTCAGAGAGGGGAAGCGGTGAGTTATTAAGGTAGGAGATTGAGCAGAGCTGGGCAAAAACCAGGTCCAGGGTGTTACCGTCTTTGTGTGTTTCAGAGGTTGAGAGCTGTTAGAGGCCTAGAGAATTGGTTAGTGATAGAAGCTGGGATGCAGATGTGGAAGTGGGGCTGTTTATGGGGATGTTGAAGTCTCCCAGAATAAGGGTTGGTAGTTCTGAGGACATGAAGTGCGGCAGCCAGGCAGAGAAATGGTCCAGGAAGTGGGTGGGTGAGCCTGGGGGCCGGTATATGACCGCTACTCTGAGGGAGAGGGGGCGGAAGAGCCTGATGGTGTGGACTTCAAAAGAAGGGAATGAGAGTGACGGAACCGGGGGGATGACCTGGAAAGTGCATTGTGGGGACAGGAGTATGCCGACTCCACCACCAGGTCTGTTTGTGGGTCTCGGGGAATGGGAGAATTGTAAGCCACCATGGCAGCAGGAGAGACAGTGTCAGAATCCTCAATCCAGGTTTCCGTGAGGGCCAACAGATTCAGAGAGTTTTTCAGAAAGTAATTGTGAAGGAAAGGAAGCTTGTTGCAAACAGACCGTGGATTCCAAAGGGCACAATTAAAAGGAGTGCAAATAATATTAGTAAGATTATTAAGGCTTCGATGTGAGGTAGGGTAGGGGTTGAGGTTGGTGGATGGTGGACCGGGGTTGGGGGAGATGTCCCCTGAAATCAGTAGGATCAGGAAGATAAAGAGCAAGTAGTTTTTGGAATTGTATGAAGTTTTTTTGTGCAGTGTGTTTGGGTAAGATGGAGTGAGGTTTTTCAAGAAGGTGAGAAGTGCATGGGAGCTGTACATGGGAGAGGGAAAGAGAGAGGAGCTGATGTATATGAGTCATGATGGAGGGGAGATTGGTCGGTGAAAGTGGATTGCAAGGGAACATAAGAGGATAGGAATAAAGCACATGGATAGACAGGAGTGCAGAGTGAGGGTTACCTGACTCCTGCCCTAACTAACTGCCATGGAATAACTGCTGTATCACGATGCTTATCTTCGTGACTAGGGTTGAGTGACTTAGTTTCTTAGGGTCGAGTCGGGTTTTGCGAAACCCGACTATCTCAAAAGTCGAGTTGAGTGAAATCGGACGATTATCGCGAAAAGTCGGGGATCGACCGAAACACGAAACCCAATGCAAGTCAATAGGGGAGCATAGTCGGCAGTGAGTGGAGGCCAGGAAAACACCTACAGTGCCCATTTTAATGGCAAAAACATCCATTCTTGGTACTGAAGTTTGTCAATCTTAATTTACCTTATAATAATAGTTAGGCATTGAACATTGGGGGTCATTTGGCTAAAGTTGTGGGGAGTATGGCTGGGTCAAGTATTTAGTGGACCACGTCATGGCAGTGGAGCAGGGAGAGGTAAGTGTTTCAGCTTTGCAAGTGCTGTGATCCTGAGCAAACAGGGGGGGCCCACTCATTTGCATTGGCACTGGCACAGGGCCCCTCAAAGTACGGCGGTGTGTTTGCACAGCGGGGGCGCATCCCACCGGCAGTGACACTTTTGCGTACTATGAGGGGCCCTGTGCCAGTGACGTCGCCAATGAGTATGCCCCCCCACCTGATGAAGGAACCTGCACTTTCATCTGCACCTTCCTCTTTGTCCCCTTTTAAGGTGGTATAGTTTGCGGGAAGGGGAACCTCACTTTCAGCAGGGTCAGAATCTGGCTGTGTAGGGTGCAAGGGGAATGTAGCGGTCTGGGTCAATGTACCAGCAGAGTTATCTAGCACTGGCTGGGCAATGGGTAGGATGAGGAGGAAACACAGATATACTCCCAAATACAAAAGTAGGCTAAAAGCAGTTCAAAATTGGTAACAGGACTAAACAGGCGGCATTGCTTTGTTCAGTGGAGGACAACTGTAATGAGAGGCTGACACAGTGAGTAGGCCCAAATCAGTAAGTAGTCTAAATGCAGTTCAAAATTGGTAACAGTATTAAACAGGCGGCACTGCTTTGTTCAGTGGAGGAGAACAGCAAGGAGCGGCAGACACCGTTAGTAGGCCCCAACCCAACTAGTAGGCCAAATGCAGTGTAATATTAACAACTACTTAACGAGAGCCTGAAAATGGAAGTTCAGGACAGGAAACCAGGAGAACAGCAAGGAGCGGCAGACACCGTTAGTAGGCGCCAACCCAACTAGTAGGCCAAATGCAGTGTTATATTAACAACAACTGAATGAGAGCCTGAAAAAGGAAGCTCAGGAAAGGCAACCAGGAGAACACCTAGGAGCGGCAGACACTGTTAGTAGGCCCCAAACAAAGTATTAGCCCCCCTGCGTTTGTTCCATTTAACAACTATTTTAACAAGAGCCTGAAGATAGAAACTCAGGAAAGGCAACCAGGAGAAAACCTTGGAGCGGCAGACACTGTTAGTAGGCCCCAAAGTAGTAGCCCCCCTGCATTTGTTCCATTTAACAACTATTTAACAAGAGCCTGAAGATAGAAGCTCAGGAAAGGCAACCAGGAGAACACCTTGGAGCGGCAGACACTGTTAGTAGGCCCCAAACAAAGTAGTAGCCCCCCTGCATTTGTTCCATTTAACAACTATTTAACAAGAGCCTGAAGATAGAAGCTCAGGAAAGGCAACCAGGAGAACACCTTGGAGCGGCAGACACTGTTAGTAGGCCCCAACCAAACTAGTAGCCCCACTGCAGTTGTTCCATTTAACAACTATTTAATAAAAGCCTGAAGATAGAAGCTCTGGAAAGGCAACCAGGAGAACACCTTGGAGCGGCAGACACTGTTAGTAGGCCCCAACCCAACTAGTATCCCCACTGCAGTTTTAAAATTCTGATAGGCTGAAAACCTGACAATTGCAGGTCATTTTTTTAAGAGGACAGCTGTATTGAGTGGCGCAGCCAGACACTGCTAGTAGGCCTTACACCACAAAGTTGGCTCGATGCAGGCTTAAAAAAGGTTACATGGGTACACGGTCAGCATTGGTGTAGTCAGTGGAGGACAATTGGAAGGAGGGACCGCAGACAGATTTAGTAGGCCTAACATAAGAAAAGGTGGCTCTATGCACTTTTAAATAGGTTCCAGGGGTACACAGGCAGCATTGGTGTTGTCAGTGGAGGACTATTGGAAGTAGGGACCGCAAACAGACTTAGTAGGCCTAACATAAAAAAAGTAGGCTCAAGGCAGTTTCAATTATCTTGCAGGGGTACACAGGCAGCATTGGTGTGGTCAGTGGAAGACTATTGGAAGGAGGGACCGCAGACAGACTTAGTAGGCCTAAAATAAAAAAGTAGGCTCAATGCAGTTTCAATTATCTTGCAGGGGTACACAGGCAGCATTGGTGTGGTCAGCGGAGGACTATTGGAAGGAGGGACCGCAGACAGACTTAGTAGGCCTAAAATAAAAAAGTAGGTTCTATGCACTTTTAACTAGGTTCCAGGGGTACACAGGCAGCATTGGTGTGGTCAGTGGAGGACTATTGGAAGGAGGGACCGCAGACAGACTTAGTAGTCCTAAAATAAAAAAAGTAGGCTCTATGCACTTTTAAATAGGTTCCAGGGGTGCACAGGCAGCATTGGTGTGGTCAGTGGAGGACTATTGGAAGCATGGACCACAGACAGACTTAGTAGGCCTAAAATAAAAAAGTAGGCTCTATGCACTTTTAACTAGGTTCCAGGGGTACACAGGCAGCATTGGTGTGGTCAGTGGAGGACTATTGGAATGAGGGACTGCAGACAGACTTAGTAGGCCTAACATAAATATGGTGGCTCTATGCACTTTTAACTAGGTTCCAGGGGTACACAGGCAGCATTGGTGTGGTCAGTAGAGGACTATTGGAAGGAGGGACCGCAGACAGACTTAGTAGTCCTAAAATAAAAAAAGTAGGCTCTATGCACTTTTAAATAGGTTCCAGGGGTGCACAGGCAGCATTGGTGTGGTCAGTGGAGGACTATTGGAAGCATGGACCACAGACAGACTTAGTAGGCCTAAAATAAAAAAAGTAGGCTCTATGCACTTTTAACTAGGTTCCAGGGGTACACAGGCAGCATTGGTGTGGTCAGTGGAGGACTATTGGAATGAGGGACTGCAGACAGACTTAGTAGGCCTAACATAAATATGGTGGCTCTATGCACTTTTAACTAGGTTCCAGGGGTACACAGGCAGCATTGGTGTGGTCAGTAGAGGACTATTGGAAGGAGGGACCGCAGACATAGTAGGCCTAACATAAAAAAAGTAGGCTCAATGCAGTTTCAATTATCTTGCAGGGGTACACAGGCAGTATTGGTGTGGTCAGCGGAGGACTATTGGAAGGAGGGACCGCAGACAGACTTAGTAGGCCTAACATAAAAAAGGTGGCTCAATGCAGTTTCAATTATCTTGCAGGGGTACACAGGCAGCATTGGTGTGGTCATCGGAGGACTATTGGAAGGAGTGTCTGACACAGTTATTACTCCAAAATAATACATAGATGTTAATGTCTCGCAAAAAAAACAAAACAAACAAAAAAAAGGGTGGCATACTTAGGTACAGGGGTGGGCTCCTCTGCTGACTTTCAGACATTGTTATTTGGCGCAAAGTATTTACTGGTGTAAATGTAGGACAGGGCCACTGAATATTTTAAATAGCATCATACATGTCAACAAATTGGTATTGTCAGTGCCAGGCATTGAAGGATTTCATTGCATAGACTAAACAGCGGTGGAGCAGTGACAGATAATTTTGCAAGTGGTAGAGCACAGTTTGAGCTGGGGGGCACTCTCTCGTGCCCGGCGGCACTGGCCCAACGCCCCTCATGTTACAACGGTGTGTCTGACGTTGGGTGCGCGCCACCACCGCCAGAGACACTTCATTGTACTATGAGGGACCCGTTGCCAGTGTCGTCAACCAAAAGTGGGCACACCCACCTCTTCAGACAAACGGCATTCTCACGGGTGCTTTCGCCAAGTGGCGAGACCACGGCCACGTGGGGGGAGTCAGCCCATTTAGGGAGGTGTAAACATGTCGTATGCTGGACATACAGCAGCTGCAAATGGAGAAATTGGAACACTCAGTAAGAGCAGTCCAAAAGCAAGACCTTTTTAAAGGAAAGCTAGGTGTCAGCCGGGAAAGGTGGGGCAAAATAATTAGAGATCCATGAGTGGTTCATTTTAATGAAGGTTAGATCATCAACATTTTGGGTAGCCAGATGAGTCCTTTTTTCGGTCAGTATTGCTTTCAAAATATTTTATTGAAAATTTTTTAACAAACAAGCAAATCAGATGGGAGGGATGGAAAAAAGGGGGGGGGGGGGAGGGGGAGAGAGGGAGAGAGAGGGAACATAAAATAAAATAAAAATAAGATGACAAAAATATTGCTGATATCATTAGTACTTTAAGATAAACAGTAAACATCTTGGTGTATAACCAAGAAAGGATATTAGAGCAATTTGATAACTAAGAATCAAGGTTACATCTTTATGGTTAATGGATGGAGCATGAACTTGTCTAACTCTTCATGTAATCGGGGTAGGGAATATCTGATCCCATCTGGACCATTTTTTCGTGAATTTTGTACATTGGTTATTTTTTATTGCAAATTGAGATTCATGTGATCTTTGTTGAGAAATTCTTAATATAATATCTTTTGTTGATGGAATGTGTTGACTCTTCCAATGGAATGCGATACTGTTTTTCACCACTAGGCATATGTGGATTATAATTAATTTCAAATTATGGTCTAGTTGATCAAGTCCTAGTGATAATAAGGCAGTTTGAGGTCGTAAAGTGTAGGGAGCGTTGGTGAGTTTGCTAATAACCTCTTTGGAAATTTTTTTCCAGAGAGGGTTTACCATTGGACAACTCCAGAAAACATGCATCATGTCGCCTCTTTGGCCGCATCCTCTCCAACATTGGGAGGAGTTTATGGATCTGATGTGTGCTAACCTGCTTGGGGTGTAATACCATCGCGAAATCACCTTAAAATGGGTTTCTTGGAGAGACATAGAGAGAGTGGATTGATAGGAAATGGTAATGGCCTCTTCCCAGTCTTCAATTTTATATGTGTCTTTTAGGTCTTGTTCCCACTTTATCATTGGGGGGCTTTTGGAGAGATTGAAGTCTGAATTAAAATTATTGTAAATAAATTTATGACTCCAAAATATACGGTGTCCGATGTTGTTTAGTAATTTAATTGATGATTCTGAGAGTTTTGGTTTATCACCTAAGAAAGATCCTATGTTCTTTTTGAGGATCAGGAATTCCATAAAGGAGGATGGGTGGATGCCATATTTGTTTTTCAGGGTTTGAAAGCTTACAAATGTCTGACCCGTGTATATATCCCCTATTTTTTTAACTTTTGAATCTGCCCATAGCTTAGGGAGAGTTTGGTTGGTTATAGAGTATACCAGTGAGATGGGCATTTCCTTTAAAATATCTGATTGTTTTAGGCCTTTTTTCTGATGGGATAGTTTATGCCAGGCTTTGGCCACCGCCTGAAAGAGGGGGTGTGTTACAGAGTCTGGTAGGTTATTAAATAAAGCTTTGTAGATGATTGATTTTGGATGGCAATTATGATTTATTGCCGTCTCTAAGTCCATCCATACCGGAGGGTCTGAGTTTTGGAGCCAGTGAATACTTTGTTTTATTAGTAGGGAGTAGTAGTGTGCTTTGAGGTTTGGGATATTGATCCCTCCATTGACTTTCTTTTTGCAAAGGGTTTGTGTGGCTGTTCTTGGTTTCTTGGAATTCCAAATAAAAGCATTGATCTGTGCTTGTAAGTGGGTGATGCCAATGTCTGAGAACGGTAGGGGTATACATCTAAGGATGTAGAGGAGTTTCGGTACAATGAATAGTCCCATTGTAAGAGTTTTGCCCCACCATGATAGTGTATTATCTCTATGAGCGATGTTTTCTTTGTTTATTATCTCACTTAATAGTTTAAAGTTTGATTTTATTGTCCCTTTCATAGTTTTGTTTATTAAAATGCCTAAATATGTAAACTCTTTCTCACACCAGTTCAATAAAGTAGAGTTTTTTATGGCTTGAATTTGATCTTTGTTTAGGCCCATGGACAGGATATTAGATTTGGCTTCGTTTATTTTGAAATTTGAAAGTGCAGAGAATCTTTTAATATTTAATAGCGTCTCGGGGATTGAAATTTCTGGGTTTGATAAGGTTAGTATTATGTCGTCCGCGAATAGTGTTATTTTATGATGCCTTGTGTAAGGGGAGATACCCGTAATTTTATTGTTTGATCTTATCAGTTCTGCCAGGGCTTCTATGACCAAGTTAAACAGGATGGGTGAAAGGGGACACCCCTGTCTGGTGCCATTTTTGATACAGAAGGGATCTGAGATCTGGCAATTACAGCAGATGCTGGCTCTAGGCTCTGAGTATAGGGCCATGATATGGGATATCATAGATTCGTCAAACCCAAATTTAGCTAGGCTTGCTCTCAGAAAATCCCAGTCGACTCTGTCGAAGGCCTTCTCGGCGTCTAGTGATAGTAAGGCTAAGGGTAACTTGTTTTTCCTAGCCCAACTCATGATGTCAATGATCCTCCTAGTCGCATCTGCTGGTTGCCTTCCCTTTATAAATCCCATCTGATCGTTGGGTATTAGTCTTGGTAGAATTAGACTAATCCTGTCCGCCAAAATTTTTGAGTAGATCTTTATGTCTACGTTTATAAGGGAAATAGGTCTGAAGTTTTCCATGGCTTCAGGGTCTCCTTTGGATTTAGGAATAACCGATACCGTAGCCATCAGCATCTCCGGGGGAAAATATCCTCCCTGGAAAATATAGTTAAAAACTTCAGCCAAGTGTGGTGAGAGAACATTTGGGAAGGCTTTATAATAGGCATTTGTGAACCCATCAGGGCCAGGAGATTTATGAAGACTGATTTCCTTGATAACACTCTCTATCTCAGCAGGTATAATTGGGGCTTTAAGGGATGTGAGTTCGTCTGGTGTTAAGGTGGGTAGATTGATCTGTGACAGGAATGTTTTGATTTTGTCAATTTTTTCATTTTTATTTATGGGGTCGTTCTGTTTGGGATTGATGTTATAGAGTTTTGAATAGAATTTTGCGAATTCGTTCGCTATTTCTTGTGGGTGTGAGGTTTTGCCCATCCCATCCAATTTGTTGATTCTGCTAATCCTGTTGTTAATCCTTTTCTTTTTGATTTTGTTGGCCATAAACTTAGTTGGTCTATTGTGGGAAGTGTAATATTTATAGTTTGACATTTTCACAATGGCATCATATGGCGAGAATAATACCTCTCTAAGCTCAGCTCTCAGTTTAGTTAATTCAGTCTGAAAACTTTGGGGGGTGTGGTAAATTTTAGTGACTTGTTTTCCAATTCACGAATTTTATTTGATAAGTTTTGAATCTTTTTTCTTGACTCTTTTTTCTCTTTCGAGGCTAATCCCATCATCACTCCCCTAATTACTGCCTTATGGGCACACCAGTTATTGCAGGGGTTTGTCATGTCTGATTTATTGTCGTCAAAATAATTAGTTATGGCTTTATGGATTGTTGTTTTGTTTACTGGGTTGTGCAAGATTTTTGCGCTACACCTCCAAAGTTTAGCGTTTAGTAGAGGGGGACCCATTATAATTTTCCCGGTGACTGGGGCATGATCAGAAATTGTTCTGTCTCCAATTAAAATTTTTTTAAATTTGGTCAAGGAAAAAATGTCAGTGAGAATCAAGTCAATTCGTGAGGCTGTTTGATGCACATCTGAAAAATGTGTGTACTCTCTGGAGTTTGAGTTAAGGCACCTGAAGGTGTCAAACACCTCGTTCTTGTCCAACCAAACATTGAGACAATCTGCATTAGGCCTAGTTTTTGAAGATGAGTCTAGTTTGTTGTCTGGGGTAATGTTAAAATCACCCAGCAGAAACAAATTCCCTCTCCTGACTTCCTCAATTTTCTTCATGACCTTGTTCAAAAAAGGGATCTGACCTATGTTTGGTGCATAGATGTTAGCGAGTGTACATTCCTGATCGTTAATTTTGCACGTCAGGATGTGATATCGGCCTCTTTTATCTTTGTACTCGCCTAATGCTTCGAAAGGGGTGGAGCTCTCTACCATTGTTATTACACCTGCTTTTTTCTTTGTATTGCATGCCTCAAAAATGTGTGGAAATTTGTGGTGTGTGAAGTATGGATGGTTACCTTCGAGAAATTTAGATTCCTGGATGCATATGATATTAGCCTTAGATTTGATCAGTTCTTTCCAGAGGGCGTGCCGTTTCCTTGGATTGTTAAGACCCCTAACATTATAAGAAATTGCGTTCAGCTCCATTGTTTTTTATAAAAAATAACTGAAAGAAAACAGTAGTAAAGTTGCTCAAAAGGGTAGATTATTATAAACAGTTACAGCTATAACAATACTCAGTACTCAACAATATAACCGACTTCCTGCAAAGAAAAGATAGTTAACAGTATGAAACAATTGCTCAGGTAGACCAGAAGAGATACTACCACCTCTCAGCGGGAAACTCCTGTGGAAGGAAAAAAGAGACAACATCCTAAAAACGTATAATCAAAACCAAACTTCCCCATTTATAGTAATAAGACCTTTGGGAACGTTTTGTCTCACTCTTTATCTTTGGTGAAAGTTTCTTTGATCGAAAGGATAAAGTCCATTCCCTCTCCAGGTGAGTGAATTGGGATGGTTCGTCCTTTAAAGATCACCAACAGTTTTAGGGGAAAGCCCCATTTGTAGGGTATTTTTTCCTCTCTGAGAATAGAGGTAACTCTGCTGAACTCTTTTCGGCCTTCTAGTGTCTCTTTAGAGAGGTCCGGGAACACTTTCAAATCCTTATACGGTTCAGGGAAGAATTTATTTTTTCTCAGGTAGTTCAGAATTTTTTCTTTAGTTTGGTAGAAGTGGATTCTCAAGATGGTGTCTCTTGGAACATCCGATGCAACTCTGGGAGGTCGAGGGAGTCTGTGTACCCTATCAATAATGAGGTCGGAGGGTGTCAAGTCTGGGATAGCAGTTTTGAAGATATCTTGGATGTGGTTTGAGAGATCCTCTTGGGTAATTGTTTCCGGTAATCCTCTGATCTTTATATTATTCCGGCGCCCCCTGTCCTCAATGTCCGCCATTTTTACTCTCAACTTATGGACTTCTGCTGAGATATATTCCAGGTCAACTGATGATTCAGCAGCTCCTCTTTCTAATTTTTGGATCCTGTTCTCATGGTTTGTCAGTTGTTTTTCAACTTTGTCGCAAAATTTCACGAATTGATCATTGGCGCTATCTATTTTTTGGTTCTGCAGTTCAAATCTTTTGTCTAGCATTATACCTATCTTGTCAAGGATATCTGCGGGGATGTCTTGATTCTGCAGGTTTGTAGCAGACTGAGTTCTTTTAGGGCTCTCTCTTCTGGCTCTTTGTTTGTCTGGGCTTTGGTTAGGGCTATAGTCATTTGAGGAGTCTTCTGATTCACAAAGATCTTTTATGTCCTCATATTTTTCCCCAGATGCTCATGGCATACTTCTTTTAGAAGAGAAGGTTGAGTCCATTTTGTCTGATGAGTTGGGATTTCCATCCATTTTTATTTTTCTATTTATTTCTGGGCGATGGTTTAAGTCTCTTGGAGGGGACCTGGATTTAGCAGGGCTGATAAGATTCGCTTGGTCCCTATACTGTTTGTAACTGCTATATATTTTACTCTGCTTTGCAGTACTTTGGGATTTTGGTGAGTATTGGTGTTGGGTTCCTCCTTTAGTGTTTGAGAAACTCATAGTGACTGGACTTGATAGTTCGATTGGTGTAACGTATAGACCGTTAATAATCAAATGTCTCTATTCACTTAGGCTGCAGTTATCTTGTTCTCAGTGCTTGCCCACGAGCGGTATGAACAATCTCTCTTGTTAGGCCCAGAGCTGTGTGAAATGCGTTTTTTTTTGTTTGTTTTTTGGCAGCACGATGTGGGATGAGCGTGTCTTCCACAATGAGTATTGTAGGTGGGGGCCGACGTTTACCGGGTTATCCGGTGTGGGAGTCGCCGCTGTTGCTGTATTTGTGGCGGCGTTGGTATGGCCCAGGTGCACTTATATATGTGCCTGTAGTAGGGAAGGAGACCTCTAACTATGCGGTAGAGCTGGGGTGGGTATATCACAGAGGCGTCAGGATTAACAGCCACAGGCGTGACGCTGCTTTCAGTAAGGTTATGATTTTGATACCGGATTAACCGGTGTGGGAGCCGCCGCTTTATTGTTTTTGGAGCGGCCTTAGTGTGGCTCAGTGGCACTTATGTACGTGCCTGCTGGAGGGAGAGAGAACTCTAGCTATGTGGTTGAGCTGTCCTGTATGTATCGCCGAGTTGTCAGAGTCTGCAGCAGCAGGGGCAACGCTGCTCCTGCTGGTATGAGTGAAATCTGCTCACCGAGTGCTGGGACCGGGGACTCTTACCTCCTGTGTGTGGAGGCTCCGGCGATGTCTGCGGCTCCGTTCGGGTGCTCTCAGGGTTCCTGCTGTCGCTCTGGAGGTGGGAGCCTACCGGTAAGGTCTCTCACCTCGCCCGCTGATGACTCTGCTGTCTCCGGTCTTCAGCCGCTTCACCGTGCCTGGATTCACACGGGCTGGGAGGCTCTTTGATCTCTGTGCCACGCCACCGGTCTCAGCGAAGGGAGGGGGGAGGAGGCGCTCGCAGCAGCGCCTGTCTCCTCTTGTGCTCGGGGCTCCGGCGCTGCAAGGGTCCGGCAGGGCTTCTTGCTCCGGTCGGAGCTCCGGGTCTTCAGTCTCCTCGCTGTGCCTGGCTGCGGCACGGGCTGTGATGAACTGTGTTCGCGCCGCCTGTCACAGCGAAGGGAGGGGGGAGGCGGCGCTCCCCGCAGCGGCTGTCTCCTTATGCGCTCTAAGGCTCCAGCTCGGCAAGGGTCCGGCAGGACTTCTTGCTCCGGTTGGGGCCTCTTGTTCGTCTGCTTTTTTCAGCCGCTTCAAGGGCTGGGAGGCCCTTGTTCTCCTGCTCGCCGCTGCCGAGCGCTCTGAAGGAGGGAGGGAGACGCTTTAAGCGGCGCCCGTCTCACCTCAGTCCTGGTGGCTCCGGCACCAGAGGTACCCGTCTAGGTCACTTGCTCCGGTGTACCTTTTCAGTCCTGGTCTTTAGCCTTATAGCGTCTCACTGTGTGGAGGGAGGCGTGGTTTCACTGCAGCCGGCAGACTGGGGAAATCAAGGTCCCGGCCTCTGTGTTGCACCAGCGTTGTAGGCCTCAGCCCAGTTTAAGCTTCTAAAGTCCCCAAATCAGAAAATAAACGTCCAGGAAGGGGTTAGACTGTGTCCTGAACCATTCCCACACAGTTTTGGGGCTGGATGGTTTGATTAAAGTTGCTTATTTAGTCGGATTGGGATGTTTATCCCTAGAGCTCCTGAACCTACGTCCTCATGCTTCAGGCATAGGCCATGCCCCTTTTCGGTCAGTATTGAACCAGCAGCACTGAATTCTCTTTCTGATAGCACACTAGCTGCTGGGCAAGCGAGCTCCTGCAATGCATATTCGGATAAATCAGGCCAGGTGTCTATTTTGGATGCCCAGTAATCAAATGGGAATGACGGGTAAGGGAGAACATCGATAGGGGAGGAAAAATAGTTAGTAACCATACTGGACAAATGTTGTCTACTGTCACTTTGAATTGATGCTGCAGTACCTGTCCTGTCTGCGGTCATTGCGAAATCACTTTACAACCTGATCAGAAAACGCCTCTGTCCAACGCCACTTCTGATTTGTGCACCTCTAACACCTCTGCCCTGTTTCCCCCTGCAGCTCGTGTGAGAACCATCACCGGCGCTGTGTGCTGGGAATGCCTGAATCAAACGGTCAACAAGAGTTACTTGTTTGGTTGCCAATATTTGTTCAAGGTTCTCATGTGGCATGATGTTTTGCAGTTTCCCCTTATAGTGTGTATCCAGGAGGCAGGCCAACAAGTAATCGTCATCGGTCATCATTTTTATAATGCGGGGGTCCCTTTTTAGGATAGGCAAGGCATAATCTGCCATGTGGGCCAATGTTTCAGTTGTCAATTCACTGCTTGTGCTTGGTTGAGGAGCACTTTCGGGCAAATCAACGTCACTTGCCTCCCTCAAAAACCCTGAACCTGGCCTTGCAATGCCACCAGTTTCTATTGCCCCCTGAGAAGCTTCCTCATCCAAAAAATACTCATCCCCATCATCCTCCTCGTCCTCCTCCTCTTCGCCCGCCACCTCGTCCAGTAGACTTCCCTGACCAGACAATGGCTGACTGTCATCATGGCTTCCCTCATCCTCGGCTGCAGACGCCTGCTCCTTTATGTGCGTCAAACTTTGCATCAGCAGACGCATTAGGGGGATGCTCATGCTTATTATGGCGTCTGCACTAACCAGCCGTGTGCATTCCTCAAAACACTGAAGGACTTGACAGAGGTCTTGTTGCTTCGACCACTGCACACCTGACAACTCCATGTCTGCAATCCAACTGTCTGCCCGTGTATGTGTATCCTCCCACAAATACATAACAGCACGCCTCTGTTTGCACAGTCTCTGAAGCATGTGCAGTGTGGAGGTCCACCTTGTTGCAACGTCGATGATTAGGCGATGCCGGGGAAGGTTCAAAGATCGCTGATGGTTCTGCATACGGCTGGAGTATACAGGCAAACGGCGGATGTGTGAGCAAAGTCTGCGCACCTTCAGGAGCAGGTCAGGTAAACCCGGATAACTTTTCAGGAAGCACTGCACCACCAGGTTTAAAGTGTGAGCCAGGCAAGGAATGTGTTTCAGTTGTGAAAGGGCTATGGCAGCCATAAAATTCCTTCCGTTATCACTCACTACTTTGCCTGCCTCAAGATGTACACTGCCCAGCCATGTCTGAGTTTCTTGATGGAAGAACTCAGACAGAACTTCCGCGGTGTGTCTGTTGTCGCTCAAACACTTCATTGCCAATACAGCCTGCTGATGCTTGCCACTAGCTGTTCCATAATGGGACACCTCGTGTGCAACAGTGGCAGCTGCGGATGGAGTGGTCATGTGACTGCGGTCTGTGGACGAGCTCTCGCTTCTGCTGGAGGACGAGGAGGAGGGGGGCGAATGCCTACAGCCAACTGTTTCCTAGACCGTGGGCTAGGCAGAACAGTCCCAATATTGCTGTCCCCTGTGGACCCTGCATCCACCACATTCACCCAGTGTGCCGTGATGGACACGTAACGTCCCTGGCCATGCCTACTGGTCCATGCATCTGTTGTCAAGTGCACCTTTCTACTCACAGATTGCCTGAGTGCATGGACAATGCGGTCTTTTACATGCTGGTGGAGGGCTGGGATGGTTTTTCTCGAAAAGAAGTGTCGACTGGGTAGCTCATAACGTGGTACAGCGTAGTCCATCAGGGCTTTGAAAGCTTCGCTTTCAACTAACTGGTAGGGCATCATCTCTAACGAGATTAGTCTAGCAATGTGGGCGTTCAAACCCTGTGTACGTGGATGAGAGGATTAGTTCTTCCTTTTCCTAACGAGAGTCTCTTGTAGGGTGAGCTGGACTGGAGAGCTGCATATGGTGGAACTAGTGGGGGTGCCGGTGGACATGGCAGACTGAGCAAGGGTTGGTGATGGTATTCTTGCTGTTGGCCTACATAAAGTGTTTCCTACCAAGAACCTGGTGATTCCCTGACTGCTTTGGCCTTGCAACGAAACCTCCACATTTGCTGCAGGTGGTGTGGTAAACAGTGGGCTTACAGTGAGGGATGTAGCATTGCTGACTAGCTTCATTGTGAGAGGGTGCAACAACGTTAAGGGACGTTTGGTAGTTAGTCCAGGCTTGCAAGTGCATGGTGGTTAAATGTCTACGCATGCAACTTGTATTTAGATTTTTAACATTCTGACCTCTACTGAAGGTCCTTGAGCATTTCTTACAGATGACTTTGCACTGATCATTTGGATCTTGGTTAAAAAAATGCCAGAGTGCACTCTTCCTACTATCGGATACCTTTTCAGGCATTGCACACTGAGCTACTTTAACCGGATGGCCACGCTGCCCTACAACTGTTTTTGCTTTTGCCACACGTTTTTGGCCAGATACGGGCCTGCCAGATGGAACCTGTTGCGATGTTGATTCCTGCTGCGGCTCCTCCTCCTCTGCTTCAGAGCTATTGCCGGCTGCACCCTGTTCCCCCAATGGCTGCCAATCGGAGTCAACAACTGGGTCATCTATGACCTCCTCTTCTATGTCCTGTGCACCTTCCTCTCTGTCACCGTGTAAGACGGTGCTATAGCGTTCGTGACGGGGCTCCATAGTCTCATCTGGGTCAGATTCTGGATTAGTACACTGCAAGGGCAATGTTGTGATCTGAGTCAAAGGAACAGCATAATAATCTGGCTATGGCTGTGCATCTGTGCACTCCATGTCCGATTCATCTTGTAATGGGCATGGCCTGTTAACAATTTCCCTTTCTAACCCAGGAACGGTATGTGTAAAGAGCTCCATGGAGTAACCCGTTCTGTCGCCTGACGCATCCTTCTCTGTTGTTCTGGGTGAAGAACGCAAGGAAGTGACTTGTCCCTTACCGAGAACATCCACTGACGACGCGCTGCTTTTACATTTTGTACTTTCGGAAGAGGAGGCAAAATAGCTAGAGGCAGAGTCAGTAAGGAAAGCCAAAACTTGTTCCTGCTGCTCTGGCTTTAAAAGCGGTTTTCCTACTCCCAGAAAAGGGAGCGTTCGAGGCCTTGTGTAGCCAGACGATGACGGTGGCTGAACAACTCGAGAGTTAGGTGCTATATTGCTTTTCCCACGACCACCTGATGCTCCACCACCACTACCATGATTACCAGCTGGCAATGACCGCCCACGGCCACGACCTCTTCCACCAGATTTCCTTATTCTTGGAAATATGTAACCAAACTAATAAACGGTATTTGGTACTGTAAAACCAGTTACAAGGTGGACGCAAAATTGTTGTGAATTTAAATTTCCCTTTATAGGTGTGTGAGAGTGCAGGGAAAATCAGGCCCACGGTATTACAGTACACAGTTTCAGTGGCAGACAGTGGCTGACAGATATGCCACTAACAGGACTGACGCAGATGCACACACTGGAAATAAAAATCTCCCCTTCTTTTTTTTTTATATGGAAGACTAGTGAATAAATCTGGCCCACTGTATTACAGTTTATTTTCTCTGGCAGGAAAAGACAGACCGATATCACAGACTGGACTGGCAGAGATGCACAGATTTGCCAATATTAATCTCCCCTTCTTTTTTTTTTTTTGATGGGAGACTAGTGAATAAATCTGGACCACAGTTTTACAATATTGTTTCAGTGGCACAAAATGACAGACCGATACCACAGACTGGACTGGCACAGATGCACAGATATGCCAATATTAATCTCCCCTTCTTTTTTGGGGGGATGGGTGACTAGTGAATAAATCTGGCCCACAGTTTTACAGTATTGTTTCAGTGGCACAAAATGACAGACCGATACCACAGACTGGACTGGCACAGATGCACAGATTTGCCAATATTAATCTCCCCTTCTTTTTTGGGGGGGATGGGAGACTAGTGAATAAATCTGGCCCACAGTTTTACAGTAGTGTTTCAGTGGCACAAAATGACTGACCGATACCACAGACTGGACTGGCACAGAAGCACAGATTTGCCAATATTAATCTCCCTTTCTTTTTTGGGGGGGATGGGAGACTAGTGAATAAATCTGGCCCACAGTTTTACAGTAGTGTTTCAGTGGCACAAAATGACAGACCGATACCACAGACTGGACTGGCACAGATGCACAGATTTGCCAATATTAATCTCCCCTTCTTTTTTTTTTTTTTTGATGGGAGACTAGTGAATAAATCTGGCCCACAGTTTTACAATATTGTTTCAGTGGCACAAAATGACAGACCGATACCACAGACTGGACTGGCACAGATGCACAGATTTGCCAATATTAATCTCCCCTTCTTTTTTTTGGATGGGAGACTAGTGAATAAATCTGGCCCACAGTTTTACAGTAGTGTTTCAGTGGCACAAAATGACAGACCGATACCACAGATTGGACTGGTGTTGTGAATTCTGCTTTTGGGCTCCCTCAGGTGGTTGTAGGTGGTAATGCAGTTGTCCCTGGGCTGCAGTCTTGGACAGGTGTTTCTGCTGATTGCAATTCTGACTGGGGTATTTAGGTTTGCAGGACTCATTAGTCCTTGCCAGTTGTCAATGTTTCTTGGGAAGTGTTGGATCCCTTTCTGGCTTCTCCTGCTTAGCTGCCAATTCAGCAAACATAAGTGTCTGTTTCTTTTTCTATGGCACACAAGCTGTGTGCTTGTTTTTTGATTGTATTCCTGCTCTGTGTGTAGGAGTCTCTGGAGTTGCAGATATACGTTCCACGTCTTTAGTTAGATGGAGGAATTTTTTGTATAATCTGCTGTGGATATTTTTGGAAGGGTTTTAATACTGACCGCACAGAACTCTGTCCTATCCTTTCCTATTTTAGCTAGAGTGGCCTCTTGTGCTAAATCCTGTTTTCTGCCTGTGTTTGTCTTTTCCTACTCACAGCCAATATTTGTGGGGGGCTGCCTATCCTTTGGGGTTCTGCTCTGAGGCAAGGTAGTATTCCTATTTCCATCTATAGGGGTATTTAGTCCTCCGGCTGTGACGAGGTGTCTAGGATTTGTTAGGTACACCCCATGGCTACTTCTAGTTGCGGTGTTAAGATCAGGATTTGCGGTCAGTATAGTTACCACCTACTCCAGTGAAGGTTTTCATGCTGCTCCAAGGTCACCGGATCATAACAGTACAACTGGCCAATAATGAGTTAAATGCATCTCAGAAGAAGGGAAGAAAGGTGTTGAGCCATTTTTTTTCTTCAGTCTGCTTTATCTTCTCTTCCCTCTTTATGTCTGGGTGACTGAGGAGCCTTGTGCTAGCATGAATGTTCAGGAATTAGCTTCTCGTGTAGACCAGCTTGCTGCTAGGGTACAGGGTATTTCTGATTATATTGTTCAGACTCCTGTTTTAGAACCGAAGATTCCTACTCCTGATTTGTTTTTTGATGACAGGTCCAAATTTTTGAGTTTTAAAAACAACTGTAAACTGTTTTTTGCTTTGAGACCTCGATCCTCCGGTGATTCCATTCAGCAGGTTAAAATCGTCCTCTCCCTGCTGCGTGGCAACCCGCAGGATTGGGCGTTTTTCCCTGGAATCTGGGAATCCGGCTTTGCTTAATGTAGACTCCTTTTTTCAGGCTTTAGGATTATTATATGATGAACCTAATTCTGTGGATCAAGCTGAGAAGACCTTGTTGGCCCTGTCTCAGGGTCAAGAGGTGGCAGAATTGTGTTGTCAGAAATTCAGAAAATGGTCGGTGTTGGCTAAATGGAATAATGATGCTTTGGCTGTAATTTTCAGAAAGGGTCTTTCTGAATCCATTAAAGATGTTATGGTGGGGTTTCCCACGCCTTCCGGTCTGAGTGATTCTATGTCTCTGGCCATTCAGATTGACCGGCGCTTGCGGGAGCGCAGAACTGTGCGCGCTGTGGCGTTGTCCTCAGAGCAGATTCCTGAGCCAATGCAGTGTGATAGGATTCTGTCTAGAACGGAACGACAAGGATTCAGACGTCAGAATAGGTTGTGTTACTATTGTGGCGACGCTTCTCATGTAATTTCAGTCTGCCCTAAGCGGACAAAGAGGATCGCTAGTTCATTTACCATTAGCACTGTACAACCTAAATTCCTGTTATCTGTATCCTTGATCTGCTCATTGTCATCATTTTCTGTCATGGCGTTTGTGGATTCAGGCGCCGCCTTGAACTTAATGGACTTTGAGTTTGCCAGGCGTTGTGGTTTTCCCTTGCAGCCTTTGCAGAACCCATTCCTTTAAGGGGCATTGATGCTACACCCTTGGCTAAAAATAAGCCCCAGTTTTGGACACAGGTGACCATGCGCATGGCGCCAGCCCATCAGGAAGATTGTCGATTTCTGGTGTTGCATAATTTACATGATGCTATCGTGCTGGGTTTTCCGTGGTTGCAGGTGCATAATCCTGTGTTGGATTGGAAGTCCATGTCTGTGACTAGTTGGGGTTGTCAGGGGGTTCATAATGATGTTCCTTTGATGTCAATCTCCTCTTCTTCCTCTTCTGAAATTCCTAAGTTTTTGTCTGATTTTCAGGATGTATTCGATGAGCCCAAGTCCAGTTCCCTTCCACCACACAGGGACTGCGATTGTGCTATTAACTTGATTCCAAGCTGTAAGTTTCCTAAGGATCGACTTTTTAATCTATCTGTGCCTGATAGAGCTATCATGCGTAGCTATATTAAGGAGTCTTTGGAGAAAGGGCATATTCGGCCATCTTCTTCACCGTTGGGAGCGGGGTTCTTTTTTGTTGCTAAAAAAGATGGTTCCTTGAGACCCTGTATTGATTATCGTCTCTTGAATAAAATCACGGTCAAGTTTCAATACCCTTTACCTTTGCTTACCGATTTGTTTGCTAGGATTAAAGGAGCTAGTTGGTTTACGAAGATTGACCTTCGGGGGGCATATAATCTTGTTCGCATTAATCAGGGTGATGAATGGAAAACTGCGTTTAACACGCCCGAAGGCCATTTTGAATACCTTGTGATGCCATTCGGGCTCACTAATGCTCCATCTGTTTTTCAGTCCTTCATGCATGATATTTTCCGGACTTATATTGATAAGTTCTTGATTGTATATTTGGACGATATTTTGATTTTTTCCAATGATTGGGAGTCTCACATGGAACAGGTCAGGATGGTATTTCAGATCCTTTGTGACAATGCCCTGTTTGTGAAAGGGTCTAATTGTCTCTTTGGGGTGCAGAAGGTTTCTTTTTTGGGCTTTATTTTTTCTCCCTCGTCTATAGAGATGGATCCGGTTAAGGTTCAGGCCATTCATGATTGGATTCAGCCCACATCCGTGAAGAGCCTTCAGAAATTTTTGGGTTTTGCTCATTTTTATCGCCGTTTCATTGCTAATTTTTCCAGCGTGGTTAAACCCTTGACCGATTTGACGAAGAAAGGCGCTGATGTGGCGAATTGGTCCTCTGCGGCTGTCTCTGCCTTTCAGGAGCTTAAACGTCGATTTACTTCTGCTCCGGTGTTTCGCCAACCGGATGTTTCTCTTCCGTTTCAGGTTGAGGTTGACGCTTCTGAAATTGGGGCAGGGGCCGTTTTGTCTTAGAGGGATCCTGTTGGTTCCTTAATGAAACCGTGTGCCTTCTTTTCCCATAAGTTTTCGCCTGCTGAACGCAATTATGATGTCGGCAATCTGGAGTTGTTGGCTATGAAGTGGGCGTTTGAGGAGTGGCGACATTGGCTTGAGGGAGCTAAGCACCGTATTGTGGTCTTGACCGATCATAAGAATTTGATTTACCTCGAGTCTGCCAAACGGCTGAATCCTAGACAGGCTCGATGGTTCTTGTTTTTTTCCCGTTTTGATTTCGTGGTCTCGTACCTTCCGGGTTCTAAGAACATTAAGGCTGATGCCCTCTCTAGGAGTATTCTGAAAGAAGTGGTGGCCCTTTCTGCCATTTCCCCTGATTTACGACGGGTTCTTCAGGAATTTCAGGCTGACAAACCTGACCGCTGTCCTGTGGGGAAACTGTTTGTTCCTGACAGATGGACTAGTAGAGTGATTTCTGAGGTTCACTGTTCCGTGTTGGCTGGTCATCCTGGCATTTTTGGTACCAGAGACTTGGTTGATAGGTCCTTTTGGTGGCCTTCTTTGTCGCGTTATGTGCGTTCTTTTGTGCAGTCCTGTGGGTCTTGTGCGCGGGCCAAGCCTTGTTGTTCCCATGCTAGTGGGTTGCTTTTGCCATTGCCGGTCCCTGAGAGGCCCTGGACGCATATTTCTATGGATTTTATTTCCGATCTTCCGGTTTCCCAGAGGATGTCGGTTATCTGGGTTGCTTGTGACCGGTTCTCTAAGATGGTTCATTTGGTGCCTTTGCCTAAATTGCCTTTCTCTTCGGATTTGGTTCCGTTGTTTTTTCAGCATGTGGTCCGTTTGCATGGTATTCCGGAGAATATTGTGTCCGACAGAGGTTCCCAGTTTGTTTCTAGGTTTTGGCGGGCCTTTTGTGCTAGGCTGGGCATTGATTTGTCTTTTTCGTCTGCGTTTCATCCTCAGACAAATGGTCAGACCGAGCGAACTAATCAGACTTTGCAGACTTATTTGAGATGCTTTGTGTCTGCTGATCAGGATGATTTGGTGGCTTTCTTGCCATTGGCCGAGTTTGCCCTTAATAATCGGGCTAGTTCGGCTACTTTGGTTTCGCCTTTCTTTGGTAATTTTGGTTTTCATCCTCGTTTTTCTTCTGGGCAGGTTGAGCCTTCTGACTGTCCTGGTGTGGATTCTGTGGTTGACAGGTTGCAGCAGATTTGGGCTCATGTGGTGGACAATTTGGTGTTGTCTCAGGAGGAGGCTCAACGTTTTGCTAACCGTCGTCGGTGTGTTGGTTCCCGGCTTCGGGTTGGGGATCTGGTCTGGTTATCTTCCCGTCATGTTCCTATGAAGGTTTCTTCTCCTAAGTTTAAGCCTTGGTTTATTGGTCCTTATAGGATTTCTGAGATTATTAATCCGGTGTCTTTTCGACTGGAGCTTCCGGCCTCTTTTGCGATCCATAATGTCTTCCATAGATTTTTATTGCGGAAATATGTGGAGCCCGTTGTTCCCTCTGTTGATCCTCCGGCCCCTGTGTTGGTTGATGGGGAGTTGGAATATGTTGTTGAGAAGATTTTGGATTCCCGTTTTTTGAGGCGGAAGCTTCAGTACCTTGTCAAATGGAAGGGTTATGGCCAGGAGGATAATTCTTGGGTTTTTGCCTCTGATGTCCATGCTGCTGATTTGGTTCGTGCCTTTCATCTGGCTCATCCTAATCGGCCTGGGGGCTCTGGTGAGGGTTCGGTGACCCCTCCTCAAGGGGGGGTACTGTTGTGAATTCTGCTTTTGGGCTCCCTCCGTTGGTTGTAGGTGGTAATGCAGTTGTCCCTGGGCTGCAGTCTTGGACAGGTGTTTCTGCTGATTGCAATTCTGACTGGGGTATTTAGGTTTGCAGGACTCATTAGTCCTTGCCAGTTGTCAATGTTTCTTGGGAAGTGTTGGATCCCTTTCTGGCTTCTCCTGCTTAGCTGCCAATTCAGCAAACATAAGTGTCTGTTTCTTTTTCTATGGCACACAAGCTGTGTGCTTGTTTTTTGATTGTATTCCTGCTCTGTGTGTAGGAGTCTCTGGAGTTGCAGATATACGTTCCACGTCTTTAGTTAGATGGAGGAATTTTTTGTATAATCTGCTGTGGATATTTTTGGAAGGGTTTTAATACTGACCGCACAGAACTCTGTCCTATCCTTTCCTATTTTAGCTAGAGTGGCCTCTTGTGCTAAATCCTGTTTTCTGCCTGTGTTTGTCTTTTCCTACTCACAGCCAATATTTGTGGGGGGCTGCCTATCCTTTGGGGTTCTGCTCTGAGGCAAGGTAGTATTCCTATTTCCATCTATAGGGGTATTTAGTCCTCCGGCTGTGACGAGGTTTCTAGGATTTGTTAGGTACACCCCATGGCTACTTCTAGTTGCGGTGTTAAGATCAGGATTTGCGGTCAGTATAGTTACCACCTACTCCAGTGAAGGTTTTCATGCTGCTCCAAGGTCACCGGATCATAACAGTACAACTGGCCAATAATGAGTTAAATGCATCTCAGAAGAAGGGAAGAAAGGTGTTGAGCCATTTTTTTTTCTTCAGTCTGCTTTATCTTCTCTTCCCTCTTTATGTCTGGGTGACTGAGGAGCCTTGTGCTAGCATGAATGTTCAGGAATTAGCTTCTCGTGTAGACCAGCTTGCTGCTAGGGTACAGGGTATTTCTGATTATATTGTTCAGACTCCTGTTTTAGAACCGAAGATTCCTACTCCTGATTTGTTTTTTGATGACAGGTCCAAATTTTTGAGTTTTAAAAACAACTGTAAACTGTTTTTTGCTTTGAGTCTTCGATCCTCCGGTGATTCCATTCAGCAGGTTAAAATCGTCCTCTCCCTGCTGCGTGGCAACCCGCAGGATTGGGCGTTTTTCCCTGGAATCTGGGAATCCGGCTTTGCTTAATGTAGACTCCTTTTTTCAGGCTTTAGGATTATTATATGATGAACCTAATTCTGTGGATCAAGCTGAGAAGACCTTGTTGGCCCTGTCTCAGGGTCAAGAGGTGGCAGAATTGTGTTGTCAGAAATTCAGAAAATGGTCGGTGTTGGCTAAATGGAATAATGATGCTTTGGCTGTAATTTTCAGAAAGGGTCTTTCTGAATCCGTTAAAGATGTTATGGTGGGGTTTCCCACGCCTTCCGGTCTGAGTGATTCTATGTCTCTGGCCATTCAGATTGACCGGCGCTTGCGGGAGCGCAGAACTGTGCGCGCTGTGGCGTTGTCCTCAGAGCAGATTCCTGAGCCAATGCAGTGTGATAGGATTCTGTCTAGAACGGAACGACAAGGATTCAGACGTCAGAATAGGTTGTGTTACTATTGTGGCGACGCTTCTCATGTAATTTCAGTCTGCCCTAAGCGGACAAAGAGGATCGCTAGTTCATTTACCATTAGCACTGTACAACCTAAATTCCTGTTATCTGTATCCTTGATCTGCTCATTGTCATCATTTTCTGTCATGGCGTTTGTGGATTCAGGCGCCGCCTTGAACTTAATGGACTTTGAGTTTGCCAGGCGTTGTGGTTTTCCCTTGCAGCCTTTGCAGAACCCATTCCTTTAAGGGGCATTGATGCTACACCCTTGGCTAAAAATAAGCCCCAGTTTTGGACACAGGTGACCATGCGCATGGCGCCAGCCCATCAGGAAGATTGTCGATTTCTGGTGTTGCATAATTTACATGATGCTATCGTGCTGGGTTTTCCGTGGTTGCAGGTGCATAATCCTGTGTTGGATTGGAAGTCCATGTCTGTGACTAGTTGGGGTTGTCAGGGGGTTCATAATGATGTTCCTTTGATGTCAATCTCCTCTTCTTCCTCTTCTGAAATTCCTAAGTTTTTGTCTGATTTTCAGGATGTATTCGATGAGCCCAAGTCCAGTTCCCTTCCACCACACAGGGACTGCGACTGTGCTATTAACTTGATTCCAGGCTGTAAGTTTCCTAAGGATCGACTTTTTAATCTATCTGTGCCTGATAGAGCTATCATGCGTAGCTATATTAAGGAGTCTTTGGAGAAAGGGCATATTCGGCCATCTTCTTCACCGTTGGGAGCGGGGTTCTTTTTTGTTGCTAAAAAAGATGGTTCCTTGAGACCCTGTATTGATTATCGTCTCTTGAATAAAATCACGGTCAAGTTTCAATACCCTTTACCTTTGCTTACCGATTTGTTTGCTAGGATTAAAGGAGCTAGTTGGTTTACGAAGATTGACCTTCGGGGGGCATATAATCTTGTTCGCATTAATCAGGGTGATGAATGGAAAACTGCGTTTAACATGCCCGAAGGCCATTTTGAATACCTTGTGATGCCATTCGGGCTCACTAATGCTCCATCTGTTTTTCAGTCCTTCATGCATGATATTTTCCGGACTTATATTGATAAGTTCTTGATTGTATATTTGGACGATATTTTGATTTTTTCCAATGATTGGGAGTCTCACATGGAACAGGTCAGGATGGTATTTCAGATCCTTCGTGACAATGCCCTGTTTGTGCAAGGGTCTAATTGTCTCTTTGGGGTGCAGAAGGTTTCTTTTTTGGGCTTTATTTTTTCTCCCTCGTCTATAGAGATGGATCCGGTTAAGGTTCAGGCCATTCATGATTGGATTCAGCCCACATCCGTGAAGAGCCTTCAGAAATTTTTGGGTTTTGCTCATTTTTATCGCCGTTTCATTGCTAATTTTTCCAGCGTGGTTAAACCCTTGACCGATTTGACGAAGAAAGGCGCTGATGTGGCGAATTGGTCCTCTGCGGCTGTCTCTGCCTTTCAGGAGCTTAAACGTCGATTTACTTCTGCTCCGGTGTTTCGCCAACCGGATGTTTCTCTTCCGTTTCAGGTTGAGGTTGACGCTTCTGAAATTGGGGCAGGGCCCGTTTTGTCTTAGAGGGATCCTGTTGGTTCCTTAATGAAACCGTGTGCCTTCTTTTCCCATAAGTTTTTGCCTGCTGAACGCAATTATGATGTCGGCAATCTGGAGTTGTTGGCTATGAAGTGGGCGTTTGAGGAGTGGCGACATTGGCTTGAGGGAGCTAAGCACCGTATTGTGGTCTTGACCGATCATAAGAATTTGATTTACCTCGAGTCTGCCAAACGGCTGAATCCTAGACAGGCTCGATGGTTCTTGTTTTTTTCCCGTTTTGATTTCGTGGTCTCGTACCTTCCGGGTTCTAAGAACATTAAGGCTGATGCCCTCTCTAGGAGTATTCTGAAAGAAGGGGTGGCCCTTTCTGCCATTTCCCCTGATTTACGACGGGTTCTTCAGGAATTTCAGGCTGACAAACCTGACCGCTGTCCTGTGGGGAAACTGTTTGTTCCTGACAGATGGACTAGTAGAGTGATTTCTGAGGTTCACTGTTCCGTGTTGGCTGGTCATCCTGGCATTTTTGGTACCAGAGACTTGGTTGATAGGTCCTTTTGGTGGCCTTCTTTGTCGCGTGATGTGCGTTCTTTTGTGCAGTCCTGTGGGTCTTGTGCGCGGGCCAAGCCTTGTTGTTCCCATGCTAGTGGGTTGCTTTTGCCATTGCCGGTCCCTGAGAGGCCCTGGACGCATATTTCTATGGATTTTATTTCCGATCTTCCGGTTTCCCAGAGGATGTCGGTTATCTGGGTTGCTTGTGACCGGTTCTCTAAGATGGTTCATTTGGTGCCTTAGCCTAAATTGCCTTTCTCTTCGGATTTGGTTCCGTTGTTTTTTCAGCATGTGGTCCGTTTGCATGGTATTCCGGAGAATATTGTGTCCGACAGAGGTTCCCAGTTTGTTTCTAGGTTTTGGCGGGCCTTTTGTGCTAGGCTGGGCATTGATTTGTCTTTTTCGTCTGCGTTTCATCCTCAGACAAATGGTCAGACCGAGCGAACTAATCAGACTTTGCAGACTTATTTGAGATGCTTTGTGTCTGCTGATCAGGATGATTGGGTGGCTTTCTTGCCATTGGCCGAGTTTGCCCATAATAATCGGGCTAGTTCGGCTACTTTGGTTTCGCCTTTCTTTGGTAATTTTGGTTTTCATCCTCGTTTTTCTTCTGGGCAGGTTGAGCCTTCTGACTGTCCTGGTGTGGATTCTGTGGTTGACAGGTTGCAGCAGATTTGGGCTCATGTGGTGGACAATTTGGTGTTGTCTTAGGAGGAGGCTCAACGTTTTGCTAACCGTCGTCGGTGTGTTGGTTCCCGGCTTCGGGTTGGGGATCTGGTCTGGTTATCTTCCCGTCATGTTCCTATGAAGGTTTCTTCTCCTAAGTTTAAGCCTTGGTTTATTGGTCCTTATAGGATTTCTGAGATTATTAATCCGGTGTCTTTTCGACTGGAGCTTCCGGCCTCTTTTGTGATCCATAATGTCTTCCATAGATTTTTATTGCGGAAATATGTGGAGCCCGTTGTTCCCTCTGTTGATCCTCCGGCCCCTGTGTTGGTTGATGGGGAGTTGGAATATGTTGTTGAGAAGATTTTGGATTCCCGTTTTTCGAGGCGGAAGCTTCAGTACCTTGTCAAATGGAAGGGTTATGGCCAGGAGGATAATTCTTGGGTTTTTGCCTCTGATGTCCATGCTGCTGATTTGGTTCGTGCCTTTCATCTGGCTCATCCTGATCGGCCTGGGGGCTCTGGTGAGGGTTCGGTGACCCCTCCTCAAGGGGGGGTACTGTTGTGAATTCTGCTTTTGGGCTCCCTCCGTTGGTTGTAGGTGGTAATGCAGTTGTCCCTGGGCTGCAGTCTTGGACAGGTGTTTCTGCTGATTGCAATTCTGACTGGGGTATTTAGGTTTGCAGGACTCATTAGTCCTTGCCAGTTGTCAATGTTTCTTGGGAAGTGTTGGATCCCTTTCTGGCTTCTCCTGCTTAGCTGCCAATTCAGCAAAGATAAGTGTCTGTTTCTTTTTCTATGGCACACAAGCTGTGTGCTTGTTTTTTGATTGTATTCCTGCTCTGTGTGTAGGAGTCTCTGGAGTTGCAGATATACGTTCCACGTCTTTATTTAGATGGAGGAATTTTTTGTATAATCTGCTGTGGATATTTTTGGAAGGGTTTTAATACTGACCGCACAGAACGCTGTCCAATCCTTTCCTATTTTAGCTAGAGTGGCCTCTTGTGCTAAATCCTGTTTTCTGCCTATGTTTGTCTTTCCTCTCCTACTCACAGCCAATATTTGTGGGGGGCTGCCTATCCTTTGGGGTTCTGCTCTGAGGCAAGGTAGTATTCCTATTTCCATCTATAGGGGTATTTAGTCCTCCGGCTGTGGCGAGGTGTCTAGGATTTGTTAGGTACACCCCACGGCTACTTCTAGTTGCGGTGTTAAGATCAGGATTTGCGGTCAGTATAGTTACCACCTATTCCAGTGAAAGTTTTCATGCTGCTCCAAGGTCACCGGATCATAACAGACTGGCACAGATGCACAGATTTGCCAATATTAATCTCCCCTTCTTTTTTGGGGGGGATGGGAGACTAGTGAATAAATCTGGCCCACAGTTTTACAGTAGTGTTTCAGTGGCACAAAATGACAGACTGATACCACAGACTGGACTGGCACAGATGCACAGATTTGCCAATATTAATCTCCCCTTCTTTTTTTTTTTTTGATGGGAGACTAGTGAATAAATCTGGCCCACAGTTTTACAGTAGTGTTTCAGTGGCACAAAATGACAGACCGATACCACAGACTGGACTGGCACAGATGCACAGATTTGCCAATATTAATCTCCCCTTCTTTTTTTTTTTTTGATGGGAGACTAGTGAATAAATCTGGCCCACAGTTTTACAGTATTGTTTCAGTGGCACAAAATGACAGACCGATACCACAGACTGGACTGGCACAGATGCACAGATTTGCCAATATTAATCTCCTCTTCTTTTTTTGGGGATGGGAGACTAGTGAATAAATCTGGCCCACAGTTTTACAGTAGTGTTTCAGTGGCACAAAATGACAGACCGATACCACAGACTGGACTGGCACAGATGCACAGATTTGCCAATATTAATCTCCCCTTCTTTTTTGGGGGGATGGGAGACTAGTGAATAAATCTGGCCCACAGTTTTACAGTAGTGTTTCAGTGGCACAAAATGACAGACCGATACCACAGACTGGACTGGCACAGATGCACAGATTTGCCAATATTAATCTCCCCTTCTTTTTGGGGGGATGGGAGACTAGTGAATAAATCTGACCCACAGTTTTACAGTAGTGTTTCAGTGGCACAAAATGACAGACCGATACCACAGACTGGACTGGCACAGATGCACAGATTTGCCAATATTAATCTACCCTTCTTTTTTTTTTGGATGGGAGACTACTGAATAAATCTGGCCCACTGTTTTACAGTATTATTTCTGTGGCAGAAAATGACTGACAGATACAACAGACTGGACTGGCACAGATGCACTGATTGGCAATATAAATCTCCCTTTTGTAGGTGTGGGACAGTGCAGAAAAAATACAGGCCCACTGTTTCACACTACACAGTTTCAGGGGCAGAAAGTGGCTTGAAGATATATATATAAAAAAAGGGACTGTACTACAATTACTATCTCTCTACAGTAATCTCAGAAAAGTATGGCAGGCAGCAATAAAAAGGACTGCTGCACACAAAAGTGTGGACAAACAAACAAGGTAGCTGTGCAGAAAGGAAGGAACAACAGGATTTGTGCTTTGAAAAAAGCAGGTGGTTTGCACAGCGGCGTACAAATAGCAATGCAGCTATCAGGGAGCCTTATAAGGCAGCCTAAGCTACAGAGCTGATGCACCAAAAAAAAAACTCCACTGTCCCTGCAAAGAAAAAGTGGCAGTGTTGGACAGTGGAAATCGCTACAGCACAAGCGGTTTGGGGGTTTATATTCCCTGCCTAACGCTATCCCTGTGTTATGATGCGGTGGTTTAGGAGCAACATGGAACGAGCTCTGAAGGAAGTGGTAACTGTACTGACTTCAGTCCCTAAGCTCAACACAACACTAGAAGTAGCCGTGGGATGCTCCTAACTCTCCCTAGGCACCTCGTCACCGCCTAAGAGCTAACTACCCCTAAAGAAAGAAGCAGGAAAACTATCTTGCCTCAGAGAAAATCCCCAAAGGATAGATTAGCCCCCCACAAATAATGACTGTGAGTGGAGAGGGAAAAGACATACACAGAATGAAACCAGGATGAGCACAGGAGGCCAGTCTAACTTGATAGATAGGACAGGATGGAATACTGTGCGGTCAGTATAAAACACTACAAAAATCCACGCAGAGTTTACTAAAAATCTCCACACCTGACTAAAGGTGTGAAGGGTAAATCTGCTTCCCAGAGCTTCCAGCAAGACAGAATTAATTCATACTGATAACGCTGGACAAACATAGAAGCACAGAACGGATAAGTCCACAAACTGTGAACAGAAAAGAGCAAGCAAAAACTTAGCTTTGCTGAACTGGTCAGGATAACAGGGAACTCCAAAGAGATGTGAATCCAACCAGGAACCATTTACAAGTGGCACTGGCTGAAGGACAGAGCCAGGCATAAATAGCCGAGCAGAAAAGACGATCAGTGGAAGCAGCTGAAGACTGCTAACTCCAAGGAGCAGCCATACCACTAGAAACCACAAGAGGGAGCCAAGAGCAGAACTCACAAAAGTGCCACTTACAACCACCGAAGGGAGCCCAAGAGCTGAATTCACAACAGTACCCCCCCCTTGAGGAGGGGTCACCGAACCCTCACCAGAGCCCCCAGGCCGATCAGGACGAGCCAAGTGAAAAGCACGAACCAAATTGGTGGCATGGACATCGGAGGCAACAACCCAAGAATTATCCTCCTGACCATAACCCTTCCACTTGACAAGATACTGAAGCCTCCGCCTCGAAAAACGAGAATCCAAAATCTTCTCAACCTCATATTCCAACTCTCCCTCAACCAACACCGGGGCAGGAGGGTCAACCGAGGGAACAACGGGGACCACATATCTCCGCAACAAAGATCTATGGAAAACATTATGAATGGCAAAAGAGGCTGGAAGAGCCAAACGAAAAGACACCGGATTAATAATTTCAGAAATTTTATAAGGACCAATAAACCGAGGCTTAAACTTAGGGGACGAAACCTTCATAGGAACATGACGAGAAGACAACCAAACCAAATCCCCCACACGAAGCCGGGGACCAACACACCGACGGCGATTAGCAAAACGTTGAGCCCTTTCCTGAGACAACGTCAAATTGTCCACCACATGAGTCCAAATCTGCTGCAGCCTGTCGACCACAGAGTCAACACCAGGACAATCAGAAGGCTCAACCTGCCCAGAAGAAAAGCGAGGATGAAAACCAAAATTACAAAAGAAAGGTGAAACCAAAGTAGCCGAACTAGCCCGATTATTAAGGGCAAACTCAGCCAACGGCAAGAAAGACACCCAATCATCCTGATCAGCAGACACAAAGCATCTCAAATAGGTCTCCAAGGTCTGATTAGTTCGCTCAGTTTGGCCATTAGTCTGAGGATGAAACGCCAAAGAAAAAGACAAATCAATGCCCATCCTAGCACAAAAGGCCCGCCAAAATCTAGAGACAAACTGAGAACCTCTGTCAGACACAATATTCTCCGGAATGCCATGCAAACGAACCACATGCTGAAAAAACAATGGAACCAGATCTGAGGAGGAAGGCAACTTAGGCAAAGGTACCAGATGGACCATTTTAGAGAACCGGTCAAAAACAACCCAGATAACAGACATCTTCTGGGAAACAGGAAGATCCGAAATAAAATCCATGGAAATATGCGTCCAGGGCCTCTCAGGGACCGGCAAAGGCAAAAGCAACCCACTAGCGCGGGAACAGCAAGGCTTGGCCCGGGCGCAAGTCCCACAGGACTGCACAAAAGCACGCACATGGCGCGACAAGGAAGGCCACCAAAAGGACCTAGCAACCAAATCTCTGGTACCAAAAATCCCAGGATGACCAGCCAACACTGAACAATGAACCTCAGAAATCACCTTACTCGTCCATCTATCAGGAACAAACAGCTTCCCCACTGGACAGCGGTCAGGCCTATCAGCCTGAAATTCCTGAAGCACCCGCCGCAAATCAGGCGAGATAGCAGAAAGAATCACCCCCTCCTTAAGAATGCCAACCGGCTCAAGGACTCCAGGAGAATCAGGTGAAAAACTCCTAGAGAGGGCATCAGCATTAACATTCTTAGATCCCGGAAGATACGAGACCACAAAATCAAAACAGAAACCATCGAGAAAAACAGAGACCATCGAGCCTGTCTAGGATTCAGCCGCTTGGCCGACTCGAGGTAAATCAGATTCTTATGATCAGTCAAGACCACAACGCGGTGCTTAGCTCCCTCAAGCCAATGTCGCCACTCCTCAAACGCCCACTTCATAGCCAACAACTCCCAATTGCCAACATCATAATTGCGTTCCGCAGGCGAAAACTTTCTGGGAAAAAAAGCACACGGTTTCATCAAAGAACCATCAGACTCCCTCTGAGACAAAACGGCCCCTGCCCCAATCTCAGAAGCGTCAACCTCAGCCTGAAAAGAAAGAGAAACATCCGGCTGACGCAACACAGGGGCAGAAGTAAATCAGCGTTTAAGCTCCCGAAAGGCCTCAACAGCCGCAGAGGACCAATTCGTCACATCAGCGCCTTTCTTCGTCAAATCAGTAAGGGGCTTAACCACACTGGAAAAGTTGGCAATGAAACGGCGATAGAAATTAGCAAAGCCCAAAAATTTTTGAAGGCTCTTCACAGATGTGGGTTGAATCCAGTCATGAATAGCTTGAACCTTAACAGGATCCATTTCTATAGACGAGGGAGAAAAAATAAAACCCAAAAAAGAGATCTTCTGAACTCCGAATAGGCACTTAGACCACTTCACAAACAAAGCATTATCACGAAGGATCTGGAACACCATCCTGACCTGCTTCACATGAGACTCCCAATCATCGGAAAAAATCAAAATATCATCCAAATATACAACCATGAATTTATCAAGATAATTGCGGAAAATATCATGCATGAAAGATTGGAACACAGATGGAGCATTAGAGAGTCCGAATGGCATCACGAGGTATTCAAAATGGCCTTCGGGCGTATTAAATGCAGTTTTCCATTCGTCACCCTGTTTAATACGAACAAGATTATATGCCCCTCGGAGGTCAATCTTAGTAAACATACTAGCCCCCTTAATCTGAGCAAACAAATCAGAAAGCAAAGGCAAGGGGTATTGGAATTTGACCGTGATCTTATTAAGAAGACGATAATCTATACAGGGTCTCAAGGAGCCATCCTTCTTAGCAACAAAAAAGAAACCCGCTCCCAATGGTGACGAAGACGGCTGAATATGCCCCTTCTCCAAAGATTCCTTAACATAGCTCCGCATGGCGGCATGCTCTGGCACAGACAGATTGAAAAGTCGGCCCTTAGGGAACTTACAACCTGGAATCAAGTTAATAGCACAATCACAGTCCCTATGTGGAGGAAGGGAACTGGACTTGGGCTCATCAAATACATCCTGGAAATCCGACAAAAACTCAGGGACCTCAGAAGAGGGGGAAGAGGAAATTAACATCAAAGGAACGTCACTATGTACCCCTTGACAACCCCAACTAGTCACAGACATAGTTTTCCAATCCAGCACCGGATTATGTTCCTGTAACCATGGAAAACCCAGTACAACAACATCATGCAGGTTATGCAACACCAGAAAACGGCAATTTTCCTGATGTGCAGGAGCCATGTACATGGTCATCTGCGTCCAGTACTGAGGTTTATCCTTGGCCAATGGTGTAGCATCAATGCCCCTCAAAAGAATAGGGCTCTGCAAAGGCTGCAAGGAAAAACCACAGCGCCTGGCGAATTCTAAGTCCATTAAGTTCAGGGCAGTGCCTGAATCCACAAATGCCATGACAGAAAAGGACGACAATGAACAAATCAGGGTCACAGACAAAAGAAATTTAGGCTGTACAGTACTGATGGTAACAGACCTAGCGACCCTCCTAGTACGCTTAGGGCAATCAGAAATAACATGAGCAGAATGACCACAGTAAAAACACAGCCTATTCTGACGTCTGAATTCCTGCCGTTCTGTTCTAGTCAAAATCCTATCACATTGCATAGGCTCAGGACTCTGCTCAGAGGACACTGCCATAAGGTGCACAGCTTTGCGCTCGCGCAGACGCCGATCAATCTGAATGGCTAGAGACATAGATTTGCTCAAACCAGTAGGCGTAGGGAAGCCCACCATAACATCTTTAAGGGCTTCAGAAAGACCTTTTCTGAAAAAAGCAGCCAGAGCATCCTCATTCCATTTAGTGAGCACAGACCATTTCCTAAATTTCTGGCAGTATAATTCTGCAGCTTCCTGACCTTGACACAGGGCCAACAGGGTTTTTTCTGCATGATCCACAGAATTAGGTTCAACATACAATAATCCGAGCGCTTGAAAAAATGCGTCTACATTCAGCAATGCCGGATTCCCTGATTCAAGGGAGAATGCCCAGTCCTGAGTGTCACCACGCAGCAAGGATATGATGATTTTAACTTGCTGAATGGGATCACCAGAAAAACGGGGTTTCAAAGCAAAAAACAATTTGCAGTTATTTTTAAACTTCAAAAACTTGGATCTGTCCCCAAAAAACAAATCAGGAGTAGGAATTCTAGGCTCTAAAGCCGGAGTCTGGACAACGTAGTCCTGGATACTCTGTACTCTTGCAGCACGTTGATCCACACAAGAAAACAAACCCTGAACATCCATGCCAGAGCATATATCCTGAACCACCCAGAGATCAAGAGGAAAAAAAAGACAAAACAGAGCACAGAAAAAAAATGGCTCAGAATTTTTTTTTCCTTCTTTTGAGATGCATTTAATTCATTTTTGGCCACTTGTACTGTTATGAACTGGTGGTTTAGGAGCAACATGGGACGAGCTCTGAAGGAAGTGGTAACTGTACTGACCGCAGTCCCTAAGCTCAACACAACACTAGAAGTAGCCGTGGGATGCTCCTGACACTCCCTAGTTACCTCGTCACAGCCTGAGAACTAACTACCCCTAAAGATAGAAACAGGAAAACTATCTTGCCTCAGAGAAAATCCCCAAAGGATAGATAGCCCCCCACAAGTAATGACTGTGAGTGGAGAGGGAAAAGACATACACAGAATGAAACCAGGATGTAGCACAGGAGGCCAGTCTAGCTAGATAGATAGGACAGGATGGAATACTGTGCGGTCAGTATAAAACACTACAAAAATCCACGCAGAGTTTACTAAAAATCTCTACACCTGACTAAAGGTGTGGAGGGTAAATCTGCTTCCCAGAGCTTCCAGCAAGACAGAATTAATTCATACTGATAACGCTGGACAAACATAGAAGCACAGAACGGATAAGTCCATAACCTGTGGACAGAAAAGAGCAAGCAAGGACTTAACTTTGCTGAACTGGTCAGGATAACAGGGAACTCCAAAGAGATGTGAATCCAACCAGGAACCATTGACAAGTGGCACTGGCTGAAGGGAAGAGCCAGGCAAAAATAGCCGAGCAGAAAGACAATCAGTGGAAGCAGCTGCAGACTGCTAAATCCAAGGAGCAGCCATACCACTTAAAACCACCGGAGGGAGCCCAATAGCAGAACTCACAAAAGTGCCACTTACAACCACCGGAGGGAGCCCAAGAGCGGAATTCACAACATGTACCATTCTATGATTCGATGATTCTATGAAAAATCACTTGTTTCGATACTCCAGCATGTGCACATCCAGGGCTGCCACCAGGAATTTCAGAGCCCCATACTGGCAACATTTTGGGGCCTCTTTGAGGCTCCACCCAGGATCCAACCCTGCTCCGCCTCCAACCCTTGAACCTTTCACAGTCCCACCACCCACTCATGGAAAAACTCCACATCTGAACCACATCCTCAACAATCACACATTATCACACATTATCAGTTCCCATCTAATACCAGGTCACATACATAGCCAGCAGCTTTTGTTTTGGCTAGAAGATTTTTTTTTTTAAGCCGCCACAATGACAAGTTAGTCTCTTCTGGCCGTGCCCTACTCTACTCTAACCTATTAAAAAATTGTTAAAATACCTTATGCACTTTTTAGATATATTTTTATTTCTGTTTCTCTAAGGGAATATGTCACATATTTTAAAATTAACAATAATACTACATACAAGAAACAAATGTCATCACACCATGACCAGACCACATATCACCACCACATAGTGACCGAATAATACCACTTACAGGAGACAAATACCGTTACACCATGTTGAGACCACATATTACCACCACAGTTACCAAATAATACCACATACAAGGGACATATTCTGCCACATCATGAGTAGACCACATGTTATCACCATATAAGAGTAACAAATATCACCACACCATGACCACAGCACATATTACTATCCCCACAGTGACCAATAATACCACATACAAGGGACAAATACAGCCACACCATGACCAGATCACATATTACTACCAAATAGTGACTGAATAAAATAATGCTGATCATTAATAAAAAAACACAATACTAATTTTACCATAAGTTTCATTATACATAGGAGCTTTGCATAAAGTGCATAGTGTGCAGGTAATAAAGTGACCAACAGTGACATACACAGGAGCTCCGTATATAGTATCAGAGTACAGGTAATACAGTGATCACCAGTGAAGTTATGCACAGGACATTTGTATATAGTGTATAGTGTACATGTAATACAGTGATCACCAGTGACATTATACACAGTAGCTATGTGTATAGTGTATGTGGCACCCTAGGAGTTCGGGTACCACAGTATTGCAGCCTTCCTCTCAGGGAGACAAGAGGGATCCTTTTGGCAGGTTATCCCACACACAACACCTTCTGCATCCAGGCCAGGAGGGGGAGCTCAAAACCCAGTTTTAGGGCAGCTTCCCTGAATAAAGATCCTGGTCTGGAGGAGGAGTAAAGTCAGTCAAGTTCAGTTCAGTCTGGAGCAGACAGGAAAGGAGCAGAGGAGAAATTGAGGGCTCAAGGAGGTGACTATTAGGCCCCTAAGAGCCAGAGCGCAGAAACCGGGCATTGGGAGCCCAAGATTGTGGATAGCTGTAAGGTCTACAGCAGAGCCAGAGGGCATAGGACTATAAGTATATTGCCCATACCATGCCTGAGGCAAAGCAGCAGATAGAGCCTGAAGTCACCATGTCAGAGACCCTCAAGAGTACAGCTCAAGCTGCCTGCCAGTCACGCAGGTTCTATCCCCAGACAGTAGAGAGAAAGGAGTACTTTGCCAGCAAACCACAGGTAGCAAGGTATGAGAAACTCAGCGCATAGAGGAAGGCTCCCAACCTGACCTGCCCAGAGGACTTCCTCTTGCTGCCTGGACTCCTCCTGTACCTGTTGCCAGTACCCTGGACAGAGACCTACTACAACTCCAGTAAACCAGGCAAAGACTGCAAATCTGAGTCCTCTGTTATTTACCGGCAACACATCATCCCTGCCATATACTTTGGGAGCCCTGGGGACCCCGCTTCACCTGTGGGAATTGTCACCATCCACCTGCCATACCATCACCCCAGAGGACTCCTTTAAGTGGTGTCGGTCCCTACTGACCGAGAACCACAGGTGGCGTCACGAAAATAGACTTTCACAATAAAAAGATCGTTCCCCTTTAATTGAGTCCCAGGGCCATGGACTGGGTCGCAGCCGCCGTGACATCCCCTTTAACAGCGACCGAACTCGGTACTGAGTACCCCACTGCCCTGGTGGGTGACACATGTACATGTAATACAGTGATCACCGGTGACATTATAAACAGTAGCTCTGTGTATTGTGTATAGTGTACATGTAATACAGTGACCACCAGTGACATTATAAACAGTAGCTCTGTATATAGTGTACAGTGTACAGGTAATACAGAGATCACCAGTGACATTATACACATGAGCTCTGTATATAGTGTATAGTGTACATGTAATACAGTGATCACAGGTAACATACACAGGACCTCTGTATATAGCATACAGCGTATAGTGCCAGTGTACAGGTAACACAAGGTGACATCTCTAGTGGAAGTCCTTCATCTTCATCCAGCAGAAACCTTCTTCCAGCCAGAACTCGTCTCTGAAGAAAATAACACATTTATCTAGAGCACATTCCCAATATTTTTTCCAACCTCTACAATACAGGTGAATAAAAAAAGCGACAGTGTCGCCCTGCACAGTAACAGGACCTCTTCTCCTCCACACTGATTCCAGTAGACTCAAAAATAATACCCTTTAATTAGCCGCTACGGTAATAATATCCCACATTCTGGACCCCACGTGTCCTCCCATTCTGCCTCATGTCTCTCCATATTGTCCCATAGTCATCCATAGTAGTATAATGGACCCCATAATCATATATAGTAATGTAATGCACCCTAATAGTCACTCGTAATAGTATAATGCATCCCATAGTCATATATAGTAGGATAATGCACCCCAGTCATCCGTAATAGTATAATGCATCTCATAGTAATATATATAGTATAATGTACCCCAGTCATCCATAATAGCATAATTTACCCCATAGTCATTTATGGTAATATAATGAACCCCCATAATTATCCATAGTAATATAATGCACATCCTTAGTCATACATAAAGTATAATGCAGCCCCATAGTCATATATAATAGTATAATACACCCCATAGCCATATATAGCAGTATAATGCACCCCATAGTCGTATATATAGCAGTGTAATGCAGCCCATAGCAGCATAACGCACCCCCATAGCACTATAATGCATCCCCATAGTAGTATAATGCACCCCCATAGCAGCATAATGCACCCCATAGCAATATAATGCACCCCATAGCAGTATAATGCACCCCATAGTAGTATAGTACACCCCCATAGCAGTATTATGCATCCCCATAGCAGTATAATGCACTCCCATAGCAGTATGATACACCCTCATAGCAGTATAATGCACTTCCATAGCAGAAAAATCCACCCTCATAGCAATGTAATGCAGCCCCATAACAGAATAATGCACCCCCTCATAGCAGAGTAATGCACCTTCATAGTAGTATAATGCACCTCCCATCAGGGCCATATTTGCCATTAGGCACTTGAGTACACATGCCTAGGGCGGAACGATGTGGGGGGCGGCACCTGAGCAAGTTTTTTTTCTGTTTTTTTTTTTATTAAAGTCTGGGGTCACCTCCCGACCGACCACCCCCCCACCGCCCCCCCAGACGTAAGCCCGCCTGTTATGAAAGGCAATTCAGAATCACAATGGACATGGAGGTCAGAGCACATAAAGTGAACTGACAATAACCCAAAATAATAGAACGAGCTCTGAGACGTGGGAACTCTGCAGACCACAATCCCTAAGCCTATCAAACCACACTAAAGGTAGCCGTGGAGCGCTCCTGACCAGAACCTAGGCGCCTCGTCACAGCCTGAGAAACTAGCTAATCCTGAAGATAGAAAAATAAGCCTACCTTGCCTCAGAGAAATTCCCCAAAGGAAAAGGCAGCCCCCCACATATAATGACTGTGAGTAAGATGAAAACACAAACATAGAGATGAAACAGATTTAGCAAAGAGAGGCCCGACTAGCTGAACAGAACGAGGATAGGGAAGATAACTTTGCAGTCAGCACAAAAACCTATAGAAAACCACGCAGAGGGGACAAAAAGACCCTCTGCACCGACTAACGGTACGGAGGTGGTCCCTCTGCGTCTCAGAGCTTCCAGCAGGCGAGAAAAACCAATAAAGCAAGCTGGACAGAAAAATAGCAACAAAATAACATAAGCAAAACTTAGCTTTGCAGAGCAGCAGGCCACAGGAATGATCCAGGGAAAAAACAAGTCCCACACTGAAACATTGACAGGAAGCATAGATCAAAGCATCAGGTGGAGTTAAGTAGAGAAGAAGCTAACGAGCTCACCAGATCACCTGAGGGAGGAAACTCAGAAGCTGCAGTACCACTTTACTCCACAAACGGAAGATCCCAGAGAGAATCAGCCGAAGTATCACTTGTGACCACAGGAGTGAACTCTGCCACAGAATTCACAACAGTACCCCCCCTTGAGGAGGGGTCACCGAACCCTCACCAGAGCCCCCAGGCCGACCAGGATGAGCCACATGAAAGGCACGAACAAGATCGGGAGCATGGACATCAGAGGCAAAAACCCAGGAATTATCCTCCTGAGCATAACCCTTCCATTTAACCAGATACTGGAGTTTCCGTCTTGAAACACGAGAATCCAAAATCTTCTCCACAATATACTCCAATTCCCCCTCCACCAAAACCGGGGCAGGAGGCTCAACAGATGGAACCATAGGTGCCCCATATCTCTGCAACAATGACCTATGGAATACGTTATGTATGGAAAAAGAATCTGGAAGGGTCAGACGAAAAGACACAGGATTAATAACCTCAGAAATCCTATAAGGACCAATGAAACGAGGTTTAAACTTAGGAGAGGAAACCTTCATAGGAATATGACGAGAAGATAACCAAACCAGATCCCCAACACGAAGTCGGGGACCCACACGGCGTCTGCGATTAGTGAAAAGTTGAGCCTTCTCCTGGGACAAGGTCAAATTGTCCACTACCTGAGTCCAAATCTGCTGCAACCTGTCCACCACAGTATCCACACCAGGACAGTCCGAAGACTCAACCTGTCCAGAAGAGAAACGAGGATGGAACCCAGAATTGCAGAAAAATGGCGAAACCAAGGTAGCCGAGCTGGCCCGATTATTAAGGGCGAACTCAGCCAAAGGCAAAAAGGACACCCAGTCATCCTGATCGGCAGAAACAAAGCATCTCAGATAGGTTTCCAAGGTCTGATTGGTTCGTTCGGTCTGGCCATTAGTCTGAGGATGAAAAGCCGAGGAAAAAGACAAGTCAATGCCCATCCTACCACAAAAGGCTCGCCAAAACCTCGAAACAAACTGGGAACCTCTGTCAGAAACGATATTCTCTGGAATGCCATGCAAACGAACCACATGCTGGAAGAACAATGGCACCAAATCAGAGGAGGAAGGCAACTTGGACAAGGGTACCAGATGGACCATCTTAGAAAAGCGATCACAGACCACCCAAATGACTGACATCTTTTGAGAGACGGGAAGATCTGAAATAAAATCCATAGAGATATGTGTCCAAGGTCTCTTCGGGACTGGCAAGGGCAAAAGCAACCCACTGGCACGAGAACAGCAGGGCTTAGCCCGAGCACAAATCCCACAGGACTGCACAAAAGAACGCACATCCCGCGACAGAGACGGCCACCAAAAGGATCTAGCCACTAACTCTCTGGTACCAAAGATTCCAGGATGTCCAGCCAACACCGAACAATGAACCTCAGAGATCACTTTATTTGTCCACCTATCCGGGACAAACAGTTTCTCCGCTGGACAACGATCAGGTTTATTAGCCTGAAATTTTTGCAGCACCCGCCGCAAATCAGGGGAGATGGCAGACACAATTACTCCTTCCTTGAGGATACCCACCGGCTCAGATAAACCCAGAGAGTCGGGCACAAAACTCCTAGACAGAGCATCCGCCTTCACATTTTTAGAGCCCGGAAGGTACGAAATCACAAAGTCAAAACGGGCAAAAAACAGCGACCAACGAGCCTGTCTAGGATTCAAACGCTTAGCAGACTCGAGATAAGTCAGGTTCTTATGATCAGTCAATACCACCACGCGATGCTTAGCTCCTTCAAGCCAATGACGCCACTCCTCGAATGCCCACTTCATGGCCAGCAACTCTCGGTTGCCAACATCATAATTCCGCTCAGCAGGCGAAAACTTCCTGGAAAAAAAAGCGCATGGTTTCATCACTGAACAATCAGAACCTCTCTGCGACAAAACAGCCCCTGCTCCAATCTCAGAAGCATCAACCTCGACCTGGAACGGAAGAGAAACATCAGGTTGACACAACACAGGGGCAGATGAAAAACGACGCTTCAACTCTTGAAAAGCTTCCACAGCAGCAGAAGACCAATTGACCAAATCAGTACCCTTCTTGGTCAAATCGGTCAATGGTTTGGCAATACTAGAAAAATTGCAGATGAAGCGACGATAAAAATTAGCAAAGCCCAGGAACTTTTGCAGACTTTTCAGAGATGTCGGCTGAGTCCAATCATGGATGGCTTGGACCTTAACAGGATTCATCTCGATAGTAGAAGGGGAAAAGATGAACCCCAAAAATGAAACCTTCTGCACACCAAAGAGACACTTTGATCCCTTCACAAACAAAGAGTTAGCACGCAGGACCTGAAAAACCGTTCTGACCTGTTTCACATGAGACTCCCAATCATCCGAGAAGATCAAAATGTCATCCAAGTACACAATCAGGAATTTATCCAGGTACTCTCGGAAGATGTCATGCATAAAGGACTGAAACACTGATGGAGCATTGGCAAGTCCGAATGGCATCACTAGATACTCAAAATGACCCTCGGGCGTATTAAATGCAGTTTTCCATTCATCGCCTCGCCTGATTCGCACCAGATTATACGCACCACGAAGATCAATCTTGGTGAACCAACTAGCCCCCTTAATCCGAGCAAACAAATCAGATAACAAAGGCAAGGGGTACTGAAATTTAACAGTGATCTTATTAAGAAGGCGATAATCTATACAAGGTCTCAGCGAACCATCCTTTTTGGCTACAAAAAAGAACCCTGCTCCTAATGGCGACGATGACGGGCGAATATGCCCCTTCTCCAGGGATTCCTTCACATAACTGCGCATAGCGGTGTGCTCAGGCACGGATAAATTAAACAGTCGACCTTTTGGGAATTTACCACCAGGAATCAAATTGATAGCACAATCACAATCCCTATGCGGAGGTAGGGCATCGGACTTGGGCTCATCAAATACATCCCGGTAATCAGACAAGAACTCTGGAACCTCAGAAGGGGTGGATGACGAAATTGACAAAAATGGAACATCACCATGTACCCCCTGACAACCCCAGCTGGACACCGACATGGATTTCCAATCCAATACTGGATTATGGGCTTGAAGCCATGGCAACCCCAACACGACCACATCATGCAGATTATGCAACACCAGAAAGCGAATATCCTCCTGATGTGCAGGAGCCATGTACATGGTCAGCTGGGTCCAGTATTGAGGCTTATTCTTGGCCAAAGGCGTAGCATCAATACCTCTCAATGGAATAGGACACTGCAAGGGCTCCAAGAAAAACCCACAACGCTTAGCATATTCCAAGTCCATCAAATTCAGAGCAGCGCCTGAATCCACAAACGCCATGACAGAATATGATGACAAAGAGCAGATCAAGGTAACGGACAGAAGAAATTTTGACTGTACCGTACCAATGGTGGCAGACCTAGCGAACCGCTTAGTGCGCTTAGGACAATCAGAGATAGCATGAGTGGAATCACCACAGTAGAAACACAGCCCATTCAGACGTCTGTGTTCTTGCCGTTCAACTCTGGTCAAAGTCCTATCGCACTGCATAGGCTCAGGTTTAAGCTCAGGTAATACCGCCAAATGGTGCACAGATTTACGCTCACGCAAGCGTCGACCGATCTGAATAGCCAAAGACATAGACTCATTCAAACCAGCAGGCATAGGAAATCCCACCATGACATCCTTAAGGGCTTCAGAGAGACCCTTTCTGAACATAGCTGCCAGCGCAGATTCATTCCATTGAGTGAGCACTGACCATTTTCTAAATTTCTGGCAATATACCTCTATCTCTTCCTGACCCTCACAAAGAGCCAGCAAATTCTTTTCTGCCTGATCCACTGAATTAGGCTCATCGTACAGCAATCCGAGCGCCAGGAAAAACGCATTGATATTACTCAATGCAGGATCTCCTGGCGCAAGAGAAAATGCCCAGTCCTGAGGGTCGCCGCGCAAAAAAGAAATAATAATCAAAACCTGTTGAACTGGATCACCAGAGGAACGAGGTTTCAAGGCCAGAAATAACTTACAATTATTTTTGAAACTCAGAAACTTAGTTCTATCTCCAAAAAACAAATCAGGAATAGGAATTCTTGGTTCTAACATAGATTTCTGATCAATAGTGTCTTGAATCTTTTGTACTCTTGCCGAGAGCTGATCCACAAATGAAGACAGACTTCTAATGTCCATCGCTACACCTGTGTACTGAACCACCCAAATGTCTAGGGGAAAAAAAAGACAAAACACAAAGCCAAGAAAAAAAAATGGTCTCAGAACTTCTTTTTTCCCTCTATTGAGAATCATTAGTACTTTGGGCTTCCTGTACTGTTATGAAAGGCAATTCAGTATCACAATGGACATGGAGGTCAGAGCACATACAGTGATCTGACAATAACCCAAAATAATAGAATGAGCTCTGAGACGTGGGAACTCTGCAGACCGCAATCCCTGATCCTCTCCAAACACAACTAGAGGCAGCCGTGGATTGCGCCTAACTCTACCTATGCAACTCGGCACAGCCTGAGAAACTAACTAGCCTGAAGATAGAAAAAATAAGCCTACCTTGCCTCAGAGAAATACCCCAAAGGAAAAGGCAGCCCCCCACATATAATGACTGTGAGTAAGATGAAAAGACAAACGTAGGGATGAAATAGATTCAGCAAAGTGAGGCCTGATATTCTAGACAGAACGAGGATAGGAAAGATAACTTTGCGGTCTACACAAAACCCTAAAGAAAACCACGCAAAGGGGCGAAAAGACCCTCCGTACCGAACTAACGGCACGGAGGTATACCCTTTGCGTCCCAGAGCTTCCAGCAAAACAATTAGACAAGCTGGACAGAAAAAATAGCAACAAATAGCAAAGAAGCACTTAGCTATGCAGAGCAGCAGGCCACAGGAATGATCCAGAGAAACACAAGTCCAACACTGGAACATTGACAGGAAGCATGAATCAAAGCATTAGGTGGGGTTAAGTAGAGAAGCACCTAACGACCTCACCAGATCACCTGAGGGAGGAAACTCAGAAGCAGCAGTACCAGTTTCCTCCACAAACGGAAGCTCCCAGAGAGAATCAGCCGAAGTACCACTTGTGACCACCGGAGGGAGCTCTGCCACAGAATTCACAACACATTATACAGTATAGAGCACTGCGTGGTCATTATACAGTATGGAGCACTGTGTGGTCATTATACAGTATGGTGCACTGTGTGGTCATTATACAGTATGGAGCATCATGTGTGGCCATTATACAGTATTGAGCATCATGTGTGGCCATTATATAGTATAGAGCACTGTGGGGCCATTATACAGTATGGAGCACTGTGTGGCCATTCTACAGTATAGAGCACTGTGTGGCCATTATAATGTACCCAGCATCATGTGGGGCCATTATACAGTATTGAGCATCATGTGGGGTCGTTGTACAGTATGGAGCACTGTGTGTCCATATTTTTCTGTTTATAATTATTGTTTATGAAACAGTGTGATCAGCAGTACTAAATGGGTGTGGTTGGGGTGTGGATATGGGTGTGACTAGTTATGAAATGGGTGTGGTCAGAGGCATGGCCTAAAATTTGCCACGCACCGCAAACTTTGTCCCTCTTTCCCTTCTTCAAAAGTTGGTAGGTATGATACCGCATTTGCCAGATCGCAGCAAGTGCCGCAAATGTCTGCAAATCCTATAGGGAATTAATGAGGCCGAACTCACTCACCAAAGGGGGAGGCAGCACTAAAAGTGCCTAGGACAGCAAAAACTCTAAATACGGCCCTGCCCCCCATAGCACAATAATGCACCCCTATGGTGCGGCTTTACAAAAATAATTCTACTCACCTGGCCAAGGTCTAGCGGTGTCCTCTACTCGATACATCTGAGGCGCATTCCAGCATATGACAGTGACTTCATACGCCGATGACATGCGTGCAGACGTCAGCTGACAGCCTGTGATTTGTTGATATCTGTTAACTGTTGCCATGTGGGAGGAACATCCTGCACGGCAATAGATTGTAACTGAACATGCGTCTGAGAATGCACAATCGCTTACTGAGTTGGCATAATCCTGTCACTGGGCCCGGTGAGCAGAGGAGAGGGGGTCCTACTTCTCATCTCTCATATCATTCCTGTCTCACAACACTAAACAGCTATTCAGTACTTTCAATTTTCTCTTCATAACCAAGCTCCCCCCTCCCTATCCACTCATCTCAGCTGAAGACTTTGTTTCATTCTTTAAGCAGAAGATTGACAACATAAGGCAAAGCTTTTGCCCAAAGATCCCACAGCATCTCCTCATAAGTACTCAACTCTCCTCCTCCAAAACCAACTTCTCGGAAGATCAATTTTCCTCTTTAATCTCCAAATCACATCTCACCAACAATTAACTTGACCTGATCCAGTCCCACCCCATTCCAAACCTTACAACAGTCTTCATCCCAATAGTAACCCACCTCTCTAACCTGTCACTAACTTCTGTTGTCTACTCCTCAATGCTTCAGACTTACCTCGATCACACCATCCTCAAAAAGTCTTCCCTTGACCAATCCTTTGTATATAGCTACCGCTGCATATCACTTGTAACCAATGCCTCAAAACTAGAGGAACAGCACATTTTGAACTGTTCTCAAATCTATTCTCCTGCTCCCTCTTTGATCTGCATTCGACACAGTGTACCATTCCCTATCACTACAGACTCTCTCATCTCTTGGAATCACAGACTTGACCCTATCTTGGATCTTCTCATGCCTAACAGACAGGAAATTCAGTGTCTCCCACTCACACACCACCTCCTCATCTTGCGCCCATCTGTCAGAGCCCTCAAGGTTCAGTTTTAGGACCCCTGCTCTACTCCATCTACACCTTCGGCCTGGGACAGCTCATAGAGTTTCCAGGTTTTCAATATCACCTCTATGCTGATGACACACAGATGTACCCTCTGGGTCTGATATCACCTCCTTACCAGAATCTCACAATATCAGTCCTCTATTTCATCTTTCTTCTCTGCTAGGTTTCTAAAACCTAACATGGATAAAACCGAATTTATAATCTTTCCACCATCTCATTCAACCCCCTCAATTGACCTATCTATCAAAATCAATGCCTTGACTATGATCTTTCCTTCAAATCTAAGATCCAACCCATTCCCCTTCCTGCCGAGTCCAGCTCAAAAATATCTCTGCAGAATCCTCAACCATGAATCTGCAAAAACACTAGTGCATGTCCTCATCATCCCCCGCCTCGACTACTGCAACCTCCTGCTCTGTAACACTATCATACCCATCCAATCTTTCTTAAACTCTGCTGCCTAACTAGTCCACCTGTCACCCCACTATTCCCCAGCTTCTCCCCTCTGTCAATCTATGCACTGGCTCATTGCCTAGAGACTCTAGTTCTGAACCCTAAGTTTGGCATACAATGCTTTCCAAAACCGGTCTTCCCCATACAACTATGACCTAGTCTCCTGGTACTTTCCTGCACGCAACTGCCGATTGTCACAAGATCTCCTGCCTACTTCCCTTTTATCTCCTCTCCCCACAATCACATACTAGATTTCTCACATATACTGTATCCCCTAAACTCTGGATCTGTGTCCCTCAACATATCATACTCTTGCCTACCATTGGAACCTTCAAAAGGAACTTGAAGAAGTACCTCTTCCAACAAGCCTACAATATATACTAACCATCGTTCCACCATACCGCTGCTCAAGCAGCTCCACTCTACTTTCATTACATTTTTATAACATTTGTGGTATACCAGGCTGATATTTGTGGCTGATCAAAAATCTAATTTAAGATGTTGCATGAGGTATCAGGGCTCCCAGCACAGCAAGCTTACACTGGTCCCTCACGCACCTTGTCTTAATTAAAACATTAAGTCCAAGCTGTAAATGCTGGGTCAGACCCTGGTACCTCATGCATGGGCCATGGCTGACTGCTTCTGTGCCATTATAACAGGCTCTGCTGTGGGTCAATTGATCAGTCAACTACCTATGTAACTATTCTTACATTTTTCTATCAATAGTAGTCTATGAAACTGATGTTTGTGCCATCTGAGAGTGGCTCGAATGAAAAAATAAAATTGGAACTGTTGCATGAGGAGGGAGGTCTCCCAGCTAAGAAGGCTTACACCGCTCCCTTTACCACCATGTCTTCAGTAAAACTTCAATTTGAATCTGTAAATGCTGGGCCAGGCCCTGATACCTCATGCATGGCCCATGGCTGACTGCTGCTGTGCCATTTGCAAATTTCTACTGTGGGTCAATTAATGCCACTTTTCCTGGTGTCTGCCCCTAATTGTAGCTGTTTGAGAAGCTTTTTGTCACTTCTTAAGGTGTTGTCTACACATTTGGTTTTGCCTTCTATTGAATCTAATGGGGTCCGGGTACGTTCGACAAACCGTTTGGCGAACTGTTCAGCAAACGGAGGTCCGTTCGGTGAATCCTAACTGAAACTTGAAAGGTTCACTCATCTCTACCCATAAGACTCTAATTTTGTCACAGCATGCCAGCAACTATGTCCAGTAACTAATGAAATCTGACAGATGATATGGACACTGCTGCACTTTTCCCCCTAGCTTGTGATTTTCTTATACATGACACTTATAAATTACTAAACACATACTAGGTGTTATGTATACAAATCAGAAGCTAAGGAAATAAGTACAGCAGTTGCCCACAGCAACAATCAGATTTTATGGCAGCCCTGGATAATTGTTTCCTGCTAATAGTTCCTGGAAAATAGTTATTGCCTTTGTTATTTTGTAATGTGATTCTGGAGAGACTGGAAGAATTGAGAAGAGATGGCAAATAGCTTCCTGCTGTGCCTCTGAGAACAGAACTCACACGCTACTCCAAACTCACGGACTGTTCTCCTAAAGCTGGAGTCACACATAACGATATCGTTAACGATATCGTTGCAACGTCACGCTTTTGGTGACGTAGCAACAATCCCGCTAACGATCTCGTTATGTGTGACAGCGACCAACGATCAGGCCCCTGCTGGGAGGTCGTTGGGGAATGATCAGGACCATTTTTGGTCGCTGATCACCCGCTGTCATCGCTGGATCGGCATGTGTGATGCCGATCCAGCGATGTGTTCACTTTTAACCAGGGTAAATATCGGGTTACTAAGCGCAGGGCCGTGCTTAGTAACCCAATATTTACCCTGGTTACCATTGTAAAAGTAAAAAAAAAAACCAGTACATACTCACATTCTGATGTCTGTCACATCCTCCGATGTCCACAGGGTTAAAACTGCTTTCGGCAGGAGCGCTGCTAATGCACGCGCTCCGGCCGATAGCTTCCCTGCACTGAGTGTGTCAGCGCCGGCCGTAAAGCAGAGCACACGCTGTTACTGCCGGCGCTGACACAGTCAGTGCAGGAAAGCTCTCGGCAGCAGCGCGTGTATTAGCAGCGCTCTTGCCGAAAGCAGTTTTAACCCTGTGGACGCCGGCGGGGGACGTGACAGACATCAGAATGTGAGTATGTAGTGTTTTTTTTTTAACTTTTACAATGGTAACCAGGGTAAATATCGGGTTACTAAGCGCAGCCCTGCACTTAGTAACCCGATGTTTACCCTGGTTACCCGGGAGCTGCAGGGGGACTTCGGCATCGTTGAAGACCGTTTCAACAATGCCGAAGTCGTTCCCCTGATCGTTGGTCGCTGGAGAGAGCTGTCTGTGTGACAGCTCCCCAGCGACCACACAACGACTTACTAACGATCACAGCCAGGCCGTATCGCTGGTCGTGATCGTTGGTAAGTCGTTTAGTGTGACTGAAGCTTAACCCTTCCTGCTGCCCAAACAAGCAAGAAACAAAGGCTCCTGGTGTTGTAAGAAGTAAGAAAAGGTATACATCAGTCTTATATCATCTCAACTAATGCCAAATATGACTGTTCTTATGGCAAATCTTTGCAGTCAGGAATGGTGCCTCTGAACTGGGCTTTAGTCAGATGGTGCAGCATCTAGGAGCCAACAAGTGAAAATTCACAGAAATCCTCTTTAATATCTAGGGGTATTTTGCTACATTTCTACCACAACTGTATGTGGTCACAGTTATACTCAGTATTTGACAAGTATTTATCAGCAGAACTACATGATGTTTTTAGTCAGTGTGGCTTTGCATGATTCTTAGAGATGAGCGAGCACTAAAATGATTGAATGCCCATTTACTCAAACTGAGCAAAAATGTGATAGAAAAGGGACTCATAAACCCTGTATTAGACATAAAGGAGGGCCTCATACACATTCTGTTCAAATTATCATGTATTGGTACTCCTAGAATCATAAAGCCATGCACCAAAGCCTGCCAAAAATTATAAGCAGGGTTATCCATACACCCTTAAAGGCACCAACTGTAGTACCTCATTGAAATATTCTGATCAAAGTATAGTTGTGGTACTCCAATACTCATAAAGGCTCTGCACATAGTACAAAGCCAGGAAAAAAAAATATAAGCAGGCTCATCCATAGACCCTTAAAGGCAACAACTGGAGGGTCTCATTTAAATATTATGAAAGTGTAGTTGATGTGCTCCTACACTCATAAATGCTTTGAACAAAGTGCTAAGCCATGAAAAAATGATAAGGAAGGTAATGCAGACATCAATAGACCCTTGAAGGCAACAACTGGCCTCATTCAAATATTAAATACACTTTGTGCTCATGTCATCTGGTGGTGTGGAAAAGTTGGGGCTAATCCTAGCTTTGTTCATTTTTATCAGTGAGCCTGTCGGCCTTTTCTGTTGAAAAGTGAAAGTGCCTGTCTGTTTTGACCCCATGGTGGGTCTAATAACCTGCTTAGACAAGATGCTATCGACAGAGCTTTGAGACCCAATAGCTTAGGCTACTTTCACACTAGCGTTAACTGCAATCCGTCACAATGCGTCGTTTTGCAGAAAAAACGCATCCTGCAAAAGTGCTTGCAGGATGCGTTTTTTCCCCATAGACTTGTATTGACGACTATTGTTGAGATTTCCGATACCGCAAGTATCGGGTATCGGCCGATACTTGCGGTATCGGAATTCCGATACCGAATTCCGATACTTCCCGCGTATCGGATACCGGAATCGGAAGTTCCCAGAATTCAAACTGAACGCAGCAGCCAATGAGGAATGAATGGAAGTGTGGGCACATCCTGTTTAGCATGGTGGGCATGTAAGTACTGGCAAGGCTGTGATTGGCTGCTGAAATGATGTCACTCTGCACTATAAAAAACGCTGCCGCCATTTTGCGCTCACTCTGCTGTGATTTCAGTTAGGGACAGGACGCTGTGTTCTAACTGAGGGCCAGTTGAGATAGCTAATTGCTTTATTTTGCTTTTCCAAGGCTAATTTAGCAAACGCTGTGTTCACTGTTCAGTTCACCTTGCTCTTGCCTTGCAGCGCTGTTTTAACAGCGTTCTGCAAGGTCTCTGTGTGTGTGTGTGTGTGTGTGTGTGCAGCTCACTCTGTAGTATGTGTGCAGCTATATACCAGGTTGTATTCAGCTCAGGGGGGGTTCACACTGCCTCACACAGTTCTATCCATTGTCCTTTTTTGCTCATAGTGCAGCCTGCTGCACATTTTTTCTAAAATTTCCTATTAGTGTCTTTCCACCCGTCTCCAGCCAAATAGTGGAAAAACACTAGATAGGATAACCTACAGGGGGGTTTTTGGGCCTTGCAGCGCCGTTTACGGCTGTCTGCACGGTCTCCGTGTGAGCGCAGCTCGCCCTGTAGTCTGTGTGCAGCCACAGCCCGTTGTATTCTGCTCAGGGTTTGTCACTGCCTCATACCGTTAAATAACTTGTCCTTTTTTTCAACTAGTGCAGCCTGTTTAAAAATTATTTAAAAAATTCCTATTAGTGTCTTTCCACCCGTCTCCAGCTAAATAGTGGAAAAACACTAGATAGGATAACCTAGAGGAGGGTTTTTGGGCCTTGCAGCGCCGTTTACGGCTGTCTGCATGGTCTCCGTGTGAGTTAAACTCGCTCTGTAGCCCGATCTGCACAAAAAAAAAAAAGTAAAGTTCACCAAACACCACTTAACACTTGTGTAGGCCACATTTTATCAATAATAAAGTCTAGTCCACACTTTACAACATTAGTGTTTCTTACACCTGTTAGGAGGAGCATTTCAGGAATAAGCACACTAAGGCCTTAGTACTTTTCTGCTTATCTTTATCTGTCAACCAAGATGAAGAGGGCAGGGAGTAAGGGTCGTGGGCGTGGGCGTGGAGCAGGGAGAGGAGCAGGGAGAGGACGTGGTGATTTTGTGCCTGCTGCGGGCACCGGTGACTCACCATCACCCAGTTTCAGCAGGGAACAGTCCTTCATGCGCAGCTTTGTCGGAGAGCGCCATGCACCGCTGCTGCGTGAAGATCAAATTGAAGCCGTTGTCGGATGGATGGCAGCTAACGCATCGACTTCAATTAGTGCCACATCCTCTCAGGCACAGACCACTGGAGAGCAGCCATCTGTCTCTTCACCACCTGCCAAATTGGCCAGGCAGTCAGAGAGCCCAGGACAGGAGCCGTCTCTACTTCTGTTCTATGAATCTCTTGGCTTGGAAACAGGGGGCCAGCCAAGCAGTATTGGAGAAATGAAGAAGAGGCAGTGTGCAGTGATGCCCAACAGCTTTGTCTCTCTGACTCTGAAGAGGCGGGTGGGTCAGTGCTTGCGGTGACCACAGCGCAGTACGCATCTGATGATGAAACTCAGGTGCTGCTTTCTGGTGCGTACTGTGCTGCCGAGACTACCCAGGAGGAGCAGTTGGTGGCAGAGGGTAGTGGAGATGATGAGGTCCTTGACCCATCGTGGCGTGAGGAACAGGAAGGTGGTGGGAGCATCTCAGAGGAAGAGATTCCCCTAACGGGCCAAAGAGAGAGAGGGAGGGGGAAGACTGCGGAGCCTGTAGCCTCCACGTTGGCACCAGTTAGGAGCCTGTCTCTTTCAAAAGCCAAAAAGGGCGCTCCCAAGACTTGCAGTGCCTGCTCCTTTTTTGACACAGTTGCAGATGACATTTGTTTTGTCAAATGCAAGCTGTGTCATCAGAAAGTAAAAAGAGGTAAAAGTGTCAGCAACCTCAATACCACAAATATGTGGAAACATGTGCGGACCAGGCACGCGGTGGAGTTACAAAAACACACTGAAGACCTAGGCCAACCAACAGCGGCAGCTACCACCTCTTCAGCTCGTGTTGCTTCTTCCTCCAGCTCACGCACAGCTGGTTCGGCTTCCTCCTTGGATCGCCATGGAAGAACCTCTGGCACTGTTGTCCAGAGAGCTAGTGTAATTCCACCCACAGTACCACGTTCCCAGTCATCCTCACACTCCCAGCCTAGTCTACAGCCATCGGTAGTACAGGCATGGGAGAAAAGGCGGGCATTCTCGGCAAACCACCCCCGAGCACAGGCTCTGAATGCAGGCATTGCCAAACTTCTGTCGCTGGAAATGCTCTCATTCAGGCTGGTGGAGACTGACAGCTTCCGTGACTTGATGGCATTGGCAGTCCCACAGTACAAGGTGCCCAGCCGCTTTTACTTCAGCAGGCAAGCTGTCCCTGCCCTGCACAAGCATGTGGAGGGACAAATAAAACACGCGCTACTGAACGCCGTCAGTAGCAAGGTCCACCTCACCACCGATGCGTGGACCAGTCAACATGGACAGGGGCGATACCTTTCCGTCACTGCCCATTGGGTTAATGTTGTTGAGCCGGGTACAGACCGTGCGAGTGGCGCAGGACGTGTCCTGCCCACTCCAAGGATTGCAGGAATCCAGTCTGTACGCATTGACTCCTCCTCTTACACCAGTTCCTCAGATTCATCGCTGCAGGATCTGTCACAGTACACCTCCACATGGACCCGTGAACGTTTACCTGTTACGACTGACATGAGCACAGCCGTGGCCAAACGTCAGCAGGCCGTCTTGAAATTAGTTTCTTTGGGGAATCGAAGCCACACAGCGCAGGAGCTCTGGAATGCCCTAAAGCAGGAGAGCGATGTGTGGTTTGTGCCAGCGAATCTCCAGCCAGGCATGGTAGTGTGTGACAATGGCCGAAATCTGGTGGCAGCTTTAGGCCTTGGCAACCTCACTCACATCCCATGTCTGGCACATGTGCTCAATTTGGTTGTGCAGAGTTTTCTGAGGGACTATCCGGATCTTGATGCACTTCTGCACAAGGCCCGCCTAGAGTGTGCTCACTTGCGGCGTTCCAGCTTGGCAAGATCCCGCATTGCTGCTCTGCAGCGTCGGTTTCGCCTTCCTGAACATCGCATCATATGTGACCTACCTACCAGGTTGAATTCCATGTTACATATGTTGGAGCGGTTGTGTGAGCAGCAGCAAGCAGTAATGGAGTACCAGCTGCATCAGGCGCAAAAAAGTCGCAGTCAGCGCCGCTCAGACTTCACAACCACAGACTGGGCCACTATGAAGGACGTCTGCCAGGTTTTGCGTCCTTTCGATTATTCCACGCGGATGGCAAGTGCAGATGATGCACTAGTCAGCATGACTATCCCCCTTATCTGCTTGCTTCATGAAACCCTGCAAGTGATAAGGGATGATGTGGAAGAGGTGGAGGATGAGGAGTCACCTTTTCCATCAGCTTCTGGGCAGTCAGCGCCACGTGGTTCCTCACAAAGGGGTCGGCAGGGGACCCTTTGTGAGGAGGATGAGGAGGAGTCAATGGACGAGGAAGAGCTACGTCCAGAGGAGGGAGTTACACCATTGTCCAGTGGTCAGTGTGTACAGTGAGGGTGGGGTGATGAAGAGCGGGCAGAGATCATGTCTCAAGCAGGGGACAGCATTTCTGGGCCAGTTGGCAGTCTGCAGCACATGGTTGATTTCATGTTGCAGTGCCTGAGAGACGACCGCCGCATCGACCACATTCTCAATGTGCCTGATTATTGGGTGTACGCCCTCCTCGATCCTCGCTACCGTGACAATGTCCAAAACCTTATCCCGGCGTTGACACGGGAGCGTAAAATGCGGGAGTACCACGACACACTGGTGAATTCCATCATCTTCTCCAGTCCAACTGAGAGGAGTGCTGCTAGTGCTTTACAAAGCAGCTCAGTGCGTCGAGGCAGTGGAGGAGGAGGCTCTGCACAAAGAGGGAGCAGAAGCAGTGCCTCTGCCCAAGGCAAGCCCAGTATGGCACAACTGTGGAAAACTTTTGTGTGCCCGCCCCAAATGTCTACACCATCATCGGCGGCTCCAGTCAGCAGGAGGCAACGGTTCCGTCAGATGGTGACAGACTACATGGCTTGCCCTCTTAGTGTACTCCCAGACGGCTCTTCCCCGTTCAAGTTTTGGGTCTCTAAGCTGGATACATGGCCAGAGCTAAGCCAGTATGCATTGGAGGTGCTGGATTGCCCCGCGGCTAGTGTCTTATCGGAACGTGTCTTTAGTGCCCCAGGTGGTGTACTAACAGACCGACTATCCTCCGATAACGTTGACCAGCTTACTTTCCTGAAAATGAACCAGGCCTGGATCTCGCAGGAATTTGCCACTCCTCTGCCTGATTAAGAAATTGGGTGTCATCCAGGTCTCCTGATGTGTTCATCTTTCTACCACCTGAACTGCTATTCCTGGGCTCCAACACCGCCAGTTGCGGCTCAGAAGTGCAGGCTGCACAGTCAAAACATACGACCCAGTGTTATTGGGTTTCAGTAACGTCAGCTGATCCCCAGCTGTGTAGCCGGCAATGTGTCCTGCGACCGCCATGCTGGCACAACAACCTAAATGTAAGGGAACCTGTCCCCCCCCCTCGGCGTTTGTTACTGAAAGAGCCATCTTGTGCAGCAGTAATGTGGCACAAGGAAAAGGTAGCGCTTTTATTTTAGCTCCTTGCACACGCAGAACTTAACACTTATAAAATGTGTTCACTGATACCGTTATACCGTCCCGGAGCTGGGACTTTCCTTCATAATGTGACGCAGCACAGGCGTCATTCCTACCCCCTTGGTGCCATCCGCTGCCTCCTCAGTGTTGTTTTAAGCTGTCACGGAGCCTGCGCTGTTCTGTTTTCCCTTGGCCATGGCCAGTTTGCGCTGCCTGTCTTCTGACATAATTTGGTGTCAGGATGGCTGCGCCTGTGCGCCCGCGCTGCCCGAGAACCCGCCTCGCAGTGTCTTCTGATTGAATCACACTGCGAGCCTGGGATCCATGGGCATGCCCAGTGCATATCTTCACCTCGGGCTCTCGCCCATCTCCCTCCGCCTTCTTTAGACTGTGCGCCGTCAGCTGATCCCTAATAGCATGCCACGGCCGTGACGCCGCACAGTCTGAAGAAGAGGGAAGGAGGGGAGTGAGAGTCGAGGATATGCACTGTGCATGCCCATGGATCCAAGGCCCGCAGTGGGATTACATTAGACGACACTGCGAGGTGAGATCTGGAGCAGCGTGGACGCACAGGCACTGACAGCCTGACACCAAATTATGTCAGAAGACAGGCAGCGCTAATTGGGCATGGCCAAGGGATAACAGAACAGCGCAGGCTCCGTGACAGCTTAAAACAACGCTGAGGAGGCAGCGCACGGCACCATGGGGATAGGAATGACAGCTGTGTTGCGTCCCATTACGAAGGAAATTCCCACCTCCGGGACGGTTTTACGATATAATGTGACACATTTTTAGTGTTTACTTCTGTATTTGCAAGAAGCATAATTAAAAGAGCAACCTTTTCCTTTTGCATCCTTAGTGCTGCACAAGATGGCTCTTTCAGCTACAAACGTCTTGGGGGGGGGGTTAAAGGTTCACTTTCAACTTGCTCCAATCAGGCTTCGGCCTACACTCTGTTCCTCTGCTCCTCCTGCTGTCCCTGGGCTCTAACACCGCCAGTTGGTGCCTGGAAGTGCTGTCTGCACAGTCAACAGTCGCTCCTCTGTTATTGGGGTTCAGTAACGTCAGCTGATCCCCAGCTGTGTGTGCGGCAATACCTCCAATCTGCTCCTCCTGCTGTCCCTGGGCTCTAACACCGCCAGTTGTTGCCTGGAAGTGCTGTCTGCACAGTCAACAGTCGCTCCTCTGTTATTGGGGTTCAGTAACGTCAGCTGATCCCCAGCTGTGTGTGCGGCAATACTTCCAATCTGCTCCTCCTGCTGTCCCTGGGCTCTAACACCGCCAGTTGGTGCCTGGAAGTGCTGTCTGCACAGTCAACAGTCGCTCCTCTGTTATTGGGGTTCAGTAACGTCAGCTGATCCCCAGCTGTGTATCCGGCAACGTGTCATGCGACCGCCACGCTGGCACAACTAAAATGTAAGGGGACCTGTTCCCCCCTCCTAGGCGTTTGTTACTGAAAGAGCCACCTTGTGCAGCACTAATACTGCACAAGGAAAAGGTCGCTCTTGAAATTATGCTCCTTGGAAACGCTGAACTACACACTCATGTAATATGTCCCCTCACACCGTCCAACCGTCCCGGAGGTGGGACATTCCTTTGTAATGTGACGCAGCACAGCCGTCATTGCTACCCCCTTGGCACCGTGCGCTGCCTCCTTAGCGTTGTTTGATTCTGTCATGGACCCTGCGCTGTTATGTTATCCCTTGGCCATGCACAGTTTGCGCTGCCCGTCCTCTGACATCATTTGTTGTCGTCCTGGCTGCGCCTGTGCGTCCACGCTGCCCGAAATGCCACCTCGCAGTGTCGTCTAATGTGATCCCACAGTGGGCCTGGTATCCATGGCCATGCGCAGTGCATATACTAGCCTCTCACTCCCCTTCTTCACGCTTCTTCAGACTAGGTGGCGTCAGCTGATCCCTAATAGCATGCCACGGCCGTGACGCCGCACAGTCTGAAGAAGCAGGAAGGAGGTGAGTGAGAGGCGATGATATGCACTGTGCATGCCCATGGATCCCTGGCCCGCAGTGGGATTACATTAGATGACACTGCGAGGTTGTATCTCGGGCAGCGTTGACGCACAGGCACTGCCAGCCTGACACCTAAATGATGTCAGAAGACGGGCACCGCTAACTGTGCATGGCCAAGGGATAAAATTACAGCGCGGGCTCCGTGACAGAACCAAACAACGTTGAGGAGGTGGCGCACGGCACCAAGGGGGTTGGAATGACGGCTGTGCTGTGTCACATTACAAAGGAAAGTCCCACTTCCGTGACGGTTTGACGGTGTGAGGGGACACATTATATGAGTGTGTACTTCAGCGTTTTTGCAAGGAGCATAATTTTAGGAGCCACCATTTTCCATGTGCAGTATTACTGCTGTACAAGATGGCTCTTTCAGCAACAAATGCCTGGGGGGGGGTTAAAGGTCCCCTTTCAACTTGCTCCACTGCAGGCTTCGGCCTACACTCTTCTCCTCTTTGATTCCCTGGGTTTCAACACTGTCAGTTGCCACCTGGAAGTGTTGTCTACACAGAAAAAACACTAGCTGATGTGTCAGTGGGGTTCAGCACCGCCAGCTGTTCCCCTGCTGTGTAGTCGGCAACGTGTCCAGCACAAGCCACGCTGGCACAACAGAACAAAAGCTGCCACCAGTGCAGGCTTCGGCCTACACTCTGCTCCTCTCCTCCTTCTGCTGACCCTGGGCTCTAACACCACCAGTTTTTGCCCGGAACTGCTAGCTGCACAGAGAAAAACACCAGCCAATGTGTTAGTGGGGTTCAGCACCGCCAGCTGTTCCCCTGCTGTGTAGCCGGCAACGTGACCTGCAAACGCCACGCAGGCACATGAACTGAAATTAAAGGGACCCTGCCACCCACCCCAAGGTGTTTCTATGTATAACAGCCACCTTGTACAGCAGTAATGCTGCATTTGTACAAGGTGGCTGACTTTTTCTCCTTGCCAACGTGGAACTCAACACGTACAAAATGTGTCTCATTGAGACCATTCCACTGTCCCTGAGGTGTGACTTTCCTTTCTAATGGTACGCAGCACCACCCTTGGTAGCGCTGCCCGTCTTCTGACATCATTGGTTGGCTGCCTGTGCCTGTGCGTCCGCCCTGCCCGACACAACCCCCCTCGTTGTCTCATATATTTTCGCTGCGAGGGTGTGATTGATGGGCATGTGCAGTGCATATGTTCGCCTGTCTTAACTCATCTCCTTCCGCCTTCTTCAGACTGTGCGGCCTCATGGCCGTGGTAGGCGATAAGGGATCAGGTGTAAGGACATGTGTGAGCGGCAAACATATTTACTACACAAGGCCACGAATCCCAGCCACACAGTGTGAATTTTTGAAAACACACTGCGGGTCTGGGATTCATGGCCATTGCTAACCGCACCGGCCAACATGAAATGAGGTGAGAAGACAGGCAGCGCTCACAGCGCATGGCCAAGGGATCACAATAGCGCAGACTCCTGTACAGCAAATAACAACGCTCAGGAGGCTGCGCCCAGCACCAAGGCGTTATGTATGTGCACCTGTGCTGCGTCTCCTTAAAAAGACAAGTCACGCCTCCAATACAGTTCTACTGTTCAATGGGCTAAATTGTGTACGTCTTTCATTCTGCGTGTGCAATGAGCAAAACTTAAAGAGCAACCTTTAACTTGTGGAGCTTTACTGCTGCACAAGGTGTGGCTCTTCAACATTGTAACACCTGAGGGTGGGTTAAAGGTTACCTTTGAAATTGGTTCAATTAGGCTTCGGCCTAAACTCTGCTCCTCCTGCAGACCCTGGGCTCTAACTACCGTCAGCTGGTCCTCGGTCGTGCCATTGGCTCTTGCACATTGGGGCGATGCATCCGGGTTCCAGCACCGCCAGCTGGTTCCTGGCAGTGTTTTTGTCACGGGTACTCCCTCGTGCCCAGCCTGGTTCCAGCACCGTCAGCTGTTTCCGGGTACTGTCAAACTCACTGAGACACCTATGCATTGCCCCGTCGTGTTGCGGTCGAGTTAGCCAACTCCAGGGTGCCTCCAGTTTAGGAGCTTCCTATGTGGGCTGCGTGAATTGGTAGTCAAGGCTGGTTCTGTAGTGCCAGTAGGCCAAGCTCCCCCTGTAGGACTGTTGGGGTTCGGTAACTGCGGCTGCCTCGCAGCCTAGCTGTTCTCTCCTCTCCTGTGGACCTTCTGGTCCACATCCTGGTTCCAGCACCGTCAGCTGGTTCTCGGCAGTGTCTTTTGCTCTTGTACCTTCTGCTCCCCATCCTGGTTCCAGTACCGCAGCTGGTTCCGGGCAGAGCCTTTGGCTTAGGTGCCTCCTTCTGGGTATCCAAGTTCCACCAACGTCAGGTGATCCTTTGTAGTGCTTTCAGGCACGGGTACCTCCTGCTTAGTAACCGGGTTCCAGTAACGTCAGCTGGTCCTCGGTAGTTCCATTGGCTCTTGGACCTTCGGCTACCCATCCGGGTTCCAGTACCGTCAGCTGGTTCTCGGCAGTGTCTTTTGCTGTTGTACCTTCTGCTCCCCATCCTGGTTCCAGTAACGTCAGCTGGTTCCGGGCAGAGCCTTTGGCTTAGGTGCCTCCTTCTGGGTATCCGAGTTCCGCCAACGTCAGGCGGTCCTTGGTAGTGCTTTTTAGCACGGGTACCTCCTGCTTAGTAACCGGGTTCCAGTAACGTCAGCTGGTCCTCGGTAGTTCCATAGGCTCTTGAACCTTCGGGTAGCCATTCGAGTTCCAGTTCCATCAGCTGGTTCTTGGCATTTTCTCAGCCTTCTTGTACCTTCTGCTACATTTCCAAGTTGAAGACCCTAAAGTCGATGACCCGGAAGACCACCCCGATGACGACAACGACGGCGGAGACGACGACAGCGTAGACGACGACCCTGGAGACGACGACCCTGGAGACGACAACATGGAAGACCAAGAAGCAGAAGAACAAGAGGCTGCAGAACAAAGAGCAGAAGAACATTAAGCATAACACTTAATATCAGAGCAAAAGATATTATCTAAATTATATGCAGAAGAAGACTAAGCAGTGTATGGGAGTGAGTCCGTTCCTCCTCGTGGTGCCCCTGGATAAAGCCTGATGCTGCAGGCCAAACTGAACGCGGACAAATGTAACTTTTGTGACTGGCAGAACGGAAGGTGTAATCTTCAAACTTTTATAGATAACAACTACGGGAATGCCTGTCACAAATGAGAATATGATGAAGAAGTAGAATAGGAAGAATAATAATAGTTGAAGAAAATGAATATGAATAATGTAATAAAAAAAAATGTAGAAGATGAAGAAGAAGATGAATAAGGTGAAGAAGAAGTTGATGTCAAAGATGCTGATGATGATGAAGATGAAAGTGTGGGAAAAGTAAAAAAAAAAGAAGGGGAAGGGCGTGGAATAGTGAAACATCAATATCTGACAAAATTTTAAAAAAAATTACATAGTCAATATCTTTGTCACTCCGAACGTCTTTAAAAAAAAAAAATATGCTATTCTATTTGATTGGGCTAAACCTCTATGACTTTAATATCTCCGCCAACTCCCCAAATACATCCTGCATTATTCTTAGTTGTTTTCCTTCATCTAGAATGAACCTAGAAGGAAAGAAAGGGTTTATTTTAATTCCGATATTTTCGTCCCATTGACTTGCATTGGGAGCGGGTATCGGTATCGGCGATATCCGATATTTTTTGAATATCGGCCGATCCAATCCGATACCGATACTTTCCGATATCGGAAGGTATCGCTCAACACTATTGACGACGCATTGCGACGGATTTCCACACGTCGCATCCGTCGCACGACGTGCTTTGGCGGACCGTCGGGAGCAAAAACGCTACATGTAACGTTTTTTGCTCCTGACGGACCGCTTTTTCCGGCCGCGCATGCGCGGTTTCAGTACCGTCAGCTGGTTCCGGGCAGAGCCTTTGGCTTAGGTGCCTCCTTCTGGGTATCCAAGTTCCACCAACGTCAGGTGATCCTTTGTAGTGCTTTCAGGCACGGGTACCTCCTGCTTAGTAACCGGGTTCCAGTAACGTCAGCTGGTCCTCGGTAGTTCCATAGGCTCTTGAACCTTCGGGTAGCCATCCGAGTTCCAGTTCCATCAGCTGGTTCTTGGCATTTTCTCAGCCTTCTTGTACCTTCTGCTACATTTCCAAGTTGAAGACCCTAAAGTCGATGACCCGGAAGACCACCCCGATGACGACGACGACGGCGGAGACGACGACGGCATAGACGACGACCCTGGAGACGACGACCCTGGAGACGACAACATGGAAGACCGAGAAGCAGAAGAACAAGAGGCTGCAGAACAAAGAGCAGAAGAACATTAAGCATAACACTTAATATCAGAGCAAAAGATATTATCTAAATTATATGCAGAAGAAGACTAAGCAGTGTATGGGGGTGCGTCCGTTCCTCCTCGTGGTGCCCCTGGATAAAGCCTGATGCTGCAGGCCAAACTGAACGCGGACAAATGTAACTTTTGTGACTGGCAGAACGGAAGGTGTAATCTTCAAACTTTTATAGATAACAACTACGGGAATGCCTGTCACAAATGAGAATATGATGAAGAAGTAGAATAGGAAGAATAATAATAGTTGAAGAAAATGAATATGAATAATGTAATAAAAAAAAATGTAGAAAATGAAGAAGAAGATGAATAAGGTGAAGAAGAAGTTGATGTCAAAGATGCTGATGATGATGAAGATGAAAGTGTGGGAAAAGTAAAAAAAAAAAGAAGGGGAAGGGCGTGGAATAGTGAAACATCAATATCTGACAAAATTTTTCAAAAATTACATAGTCAATATCTTTGTCACTCCGAACGTCTTTAAAAAAAAAAAAATATGCTATTCTATTTGATTGGGCTAAACCTCTATGACTTTAATATCTCCGCCAACTCCCCAAATACATCCTGCATTATTCTTAGTTGTTTTCCTTCATGTAGAATGAACCTAGAAGGAAAGAAAGGGTTTATTTTAATTCCGATATTTTCGTCTCATTGACTTGCATTGGGATCGGGTATCGGTATCGGCGATATCCGATATTTTTTGAATATCGGCCGATCCAATCCGATACCGATACTTTCCGATATCGGAAGGTATCGCTCAACACTATTGACGACGCATTGCGACGGATTTCCACACGTCGCATCCGTCGCACCCGTCGCACGACGTGCTTTGGCGGACCGTCAGGAGCAAAAAACGCTACATGTAACGTTTTTTGCTCCTGACGGACCGCTTTTTCCGACCGCGCATGCGCGGCCGGAACTCCGCCCCCACCTCCCCGCACCTCACAATGGGGCAGCGGATGCGCCAGAGAAATGCATCCGCTGCCTCCGTTGTGCGCACACGTTAAACGCTAGCATCGGAATCTCTGCCCTACGCATTGCGATGGGGAGATTCCGACGCTAGTGTGAAAGTAGCCTTAAGGTCACAGAGGAATTAGGGAGTATGTTAGTTTTGATTGCCAGGTATGACTTGTAAATTAACCATTGAATTGTAAAGCGCTGCGGAATATGTTGGCACTATATAAATAATTATAGATTATTATAATCATTATTATTATATTCCTTGATCATTTTAAGAAATTTACCCTCCTTGTCAAAAATAACCGTTCATCAGGGCCTGGATGCTGGGAGAGTGTCATTAAATTGACCCAGGCTTTAGACAGTATACCCCTGACTTTGCTGTACCTGGTGGGTGTCTCCCTCGCCTCTCCTCCTTGGTAGGACAAGGAAGCTTGCCCACTGCCACTAGCATCGTCTGATGAGAATTTTTCCAACATATTTTTCACAATGGTATTCAGCTATAGCACCATTTCATTATATCGCTCCAAGTCTCAGAGGAATTAGGGAATATGCTGGTTTTATCAGCCAAGTATTGCTTAACCATCTTTAAAAACTTTTCCCTCCTTGTCAAAAATACCTGGTCATCAGAGCCTGGATGCTGGGATAGTGCCATGAAATTGTTCCAGGCCTTGACAGTGTACCCCTGTCTCTGCTGTGTGTCTCCCTTGCCTCTTCTCTTGGGCTGGCAAGGAAGCCTGCCCCCTGTTGCTAGTATTGTCTGTTGGAAATGTTTCCAACATATTTTCTATAATGGCCTTTTTTATAGTACCATTTTAGTAGACCTCTCCTCCCCAGGAAAGAGAGATGCATGGTTCTCCTTGTAGTGTGGGTCTAGCAATGTGAACAACCATTACTGTTTTTTGGCCAAGATTAATGTAACACAAAAGTCTAAGGGGTAAAGTTTCTCCTTGTGGAGAGTGACATACCAGCTCTGGCTTATCAAGATAAGGAGGCTTATTCACTGTGCAATGCTCCTCTGGGAAATTTTATATGCAAATTGCCTCTTCAGAGAGAAAGAGGGCTTGAACTCTGTAGCGCCACCTGTTGGAAGTAGTGATCCTACAAGTCACAATCAACCCTTTAATGAGTCTTGCAATATGACTAAGGATAAAAGCCAAATCAGAATCTCAATTTGCAGACATGGTGTTTCGGGCTATTGATCCTTGTCAGTGCAAATTATAAGATCTGATTTGGCTAAGTGAGAGGCTCTGGACTGGAATCTGATTTGGCTTTTATCCTAAGTCATATTGCAAGACTCGATAAATGGTTGATTGTGACTCGTACGATCGCTACTTCCAACAGGTGGCACTATGGAGTTCAAGTCCTCTTTCTCTCTGAAGCGGCGATGTGCATATAAAATTTCCCAGAGGAGCATTGCATGGCGAATAAGACTGCTTACCTTGACAAGCCAGAGCTGGTATGTCACTCTCCACAAGGAGAAACTTTACCCCTTAGAGCCCAGTCCAGAGCCTCTCACCTAGCCAAATCAGATCTCATACTTTGCACTGATGAGGGCCAATATCCCGAAACACCGTGTCTGCATATTGAGATTCTGATTTGGCTTTTATCCTAAGTCATATTGCAAGACTTGTTAAAGGGTTGATTGTGACTTGTAGGATCGCTGCTTCCAACAGGTGGCGCTATTGAGTTCAAGTCCTCTTTCTCTCTGAAGAGGCAATTTGCATGTAACACAAGAGTCACTAGAAAGGCAGTAGTACATAAACTCTGCCTTATGTGCCAATGTCCCTAAAGCCAACTCTTCCCTATCTCCACCAAGATGACTACTCTACATCTCCTCCATCTCTTCTTCCTCATTCCATTTCTCAGCCCATCCATAAAGGAGAGACGGGACAAAGTTTGTGTGGGTACTAGCCTCTGTTTCTCCACCTTGGTCTTCACATTCTCATTGTTACCCTATCCTCGCTGAGCAGATGAGATGAGCCGGGGCTGGGTAGTATTGCGCTGTCTCCTGTCCTCCTCCAATTCCACCTGGTCCGCATGCAAACCTTCATGTTTAATTGTCAGCAGTGACTGTTTAAGTAGGCACAGAAGCGGTATCGTTGCACTCATGATGGCATCATGGCTATTTACCGTTTTTATGGAGTCCTCAAAGTCTTGTGCGGAGAACCACACAAATGTCTGACATCCATGCCCACTCTTCAACTGTTATGTGCAGAGGCTGACCAGAATACCAACGAGCGTGGTATTCCACAACTGGCCTACATCTTCACCTGGTCTGCATGCAAAGCTTCATGTTTAAGTGTAAGTAGCAACTGTTTAAGTAGGCACAGAAGCAGGATAGCTGCGCTCACTATGGCATCATGGCTGCTCAGAATCTTTGTGGAGACCTCAAAGTCTTGAAGAACTGCACAAATGTCAGACATCCATTTGCTCTAGGCAAATCTGGGTAGATTTTCAGAAGTAGGTGAACTACCAAGTTGAGCATGTGGGCCAGGTGTGGTACTTGTGTGAGCTTGCCAAGCTTCACAGCCACCACCAGGTTACTTCCAGTTTCATACATGACCATGCCTGGCTGGAGTTTCAGCGGCAGGAGCCACATATATCTGGTCTGTTATTCCTTTCAGTAACTGTACCATGGTATGCGGTTTGTCTCCTAGACAAATTATCTTAAGCAGAGCCTGTTGCCACTTTGCTGAGGCAGTGCTGCAGAGCCTACAGCTGATGTGTGTTCTGAGATAATATGTCGGAGATGGAGGATGAGGAGGAGAAGGAGGGGATAGGAACTAGTGTAGGAAGTGGAGTAGGGTCATCAATCCTGGTGGCGGTAGCACATGCGCCGTGCTAGGGTGTTACTTGACCCAGCCTCCACAATATTCACAATAATAGCCGTGAGTGATATGTAGCTTCGCTTCCCTGGCAAAAATTGCTTGTCTACCTATCGGTCGTTAAGGGGACAAACCCAGTAACCACATTGGAAAGGACATGGGTGATGTTCCTGGACACATGCTGGTACAAGGCAGGGATGCCACATCTGGAGAAATAATGGCAGCTGGGGACTGAGTGCCAAGGGACCAAATTTGTACACCTGTAGGCCAATTTTGGTTTCTATTTCAAACCATCCAAATTTCACACAAAGCTGGTTCTACAGAAAATATGACATTAGTATATTTTTTTTAACAAAAATATTTTGTGAACTGTACCAGGCCAAGCTGTTTTTAAAATGTTTAACCCACCGTAATTTTACACAACGCAGGTTAAACTGTATGTATGAATAATTAAATCCATAAATGTTTTTTAAGTTTTTTTTTGTTTTATACACCACTGTAATGTAACAAGAACCACATTACACCATGTTCCAAATTATTATGCAAATTACATTTTTCTCGGATTTTCCTAAATGGTCGGTGCAAATGACAGTCAGTTTAATAAGTCATCACCCGTTAGAGTATACATCAAATTTTATAGAAGAAACCTCCCAATGATGACAGTATAATCTCCAAAATGAATAAAAGCTCAAAATGCACTGTTCCAAATTATTAGGCACAGTAGAATTTCTAAACATTTGATATGTTTTAAGGAACTGAAAATGCTCATTTGTGGAATTTGCAGCATTAGGAGGTCACATTCACGGAACAAAAAAGCTATTTAACTCCAAAACATCCTAAGAGGCCAAGTTACATGTTAACATAGGAACCCTTCTTTGATATCACCTTCACAATTCTTGCATCCATCGACCTTGTGAGTTTTTGGAGAGTTTCTGCTTGTGAACACTGTTTAGGGGTGGCCAAATAGTAGGTTTATGCACCACAGCAAGTCTTTGAAGGATCCTACACCTTGAGGTTCAAGGGACTCCAGAGGCACCAGCAGCTTCAAATAACTGTTTGCTGCTTTGTAATGGTAATTTGGTAGCCACTCTCTTAATCCAATGAATTTGTCTGGCAGAATCCTTACTCATTATGCCTTTATCTGCATGAACTCTGTCTGTTCTCAGTTTCAGTCACAAATCTCTTCACAATATGATGATCACTAGGGTTGAGCGACCTTTACTTTTATAGGATCGGGTCGGGTTTCACGAAACCCGACTTTTTCAAAAGTCGGGTAGAGTGAAATCGGCCGATCCTATAAAAAAGTCGGGGTCGGGATCGGCCTAAACTCGAAACCCAATGCAGTGCATTGGGTTTCCAATGGTTCCCAGGGTCTGAAAGAGCGGAAACTCTCCTTCAGGCCCTGCGATCCATATTTAAGTGTAAAATAAAGAATAAAAATAAAAAATATCGCTATACTTACCCTCTGACGCGCCCTGGTACTAACCGGGAACCTTCCTTCCTTCGAATCAGCGCTTTCAGGACCTTGCGGTGACGTCGCGGTGACGTCGCGGCTTGTGATTGGCCGCGCGACCGCCCATGTGACCGCCGCGCGACCAATCAGAAGCCGTGACGTCACCGCGACGTCACCGAAGGTCCTGGAAGCGCTGATTCTTAGGAAGGAAGGCTGCCGGAAAGAAGCAGGGCGCGTCCGAGGGTGAGTATATACCTAATAGGCAGCCTTCCTTCCTAAGAATCAGCGCTTCCAGGACCTTCGGTGACGTCGCGGTGACGTCACGGCTTCTGATTGGTCGCGCGGCGGTCACATGGGCGGTCGCGCGGCCAATCACAAGCCGCGACGTCACCGCGACGTCACCGCAAGGTCCTGAAAGCGCTGATTCGAAGGAAGGAAGGTTCCCGGTTAGTACCAGGGCGCGTCAGAGGGTAAGTATAGCGATATTTTTTATTTTTATTCTTTATTTTACACTTAAATCTGAATTCCGATACCAATTCCCGATATCTTAAACATATCGGGAATCGGTATCGGAATTCCGATTCCAGATTCAGAAGATCGCCGACTTCATGGCCGACCCCACACAGGGGTCGGGTCGGGTTTCATGAAAGTCGGCGATTTCTGAAAGTGGCCGACCCGTTTCGCTCAACCCTAATGATCACTCTTACGTTTTTGTGAAATATCTAATGTTTTCATACCTTGTCCAAGCCATTGCACTATTTAACACTTTTCACCAGCAGAGAGATTTTATTTCCCATATTGCTTGAAATCTGTGGCCAGCTTAATAATGTGGAACATCATTTTTAAGTAGTTTTCCTTTAATTAGAATCACCTGGAAAACTAATTATCACATGTGTTTAAGATTGATTTCAGTGATCCATTGAGTCCTGAATACCATCCATGAGTGTATTTGGAAAATAAAACAATTAAATCTTTATGACACTTAAATCCAATTTCATAATAATTTGGATCACAATATAAACTGTATGGATAACTAATTGAATCCATAAAAAGTTTTGGAACAATTTGTTTTGAGTTTTATATACCACTGAAATTTAACACAAAGCACATAATACTGTATGGATAAATAATTGAACCCAGAAACATTTGTAAACTTTTTTTGGAGTTTTAGATACCACCGAAATCTAAAAGAAAGCACCTAATATTCAGTGGATTACTGATTGAATCCAGACACATTTTTCATCCTTTTTTGGAATGTTATATACCATCGTAATGTACCACAAAGAACATAATAATGTATGGATGAATAACTGAATCCAGAAAAAATGCTTTTTTGGAGTGTTACATACCATCATAATGTAACAAGAACTGCGTTAAACTGTATGGATGATTAATTGAATCCCGAACATTTTTTTAAAGGTAATATTTTGAAAGTTTAGTTCATGTGCTCGTACATTTATAAACGCTTTGCAGAAAGTGCAAAGGCAGGGAAAAATTATAAGGAGGGTCATCCATAGACCCCTGAAAGGCAACAACAGTGGACCTCATTCAAACATTTTTAAAGTGTAGTTGCCATACTTTTACACTCATAAAGGCTTTGCACAGAGTGCAAAGCCAGTAAAAAATTATATGGAGTAATCATCAGTAATCATCTTCATGTGTCCACTTCTTCTCCTTCCTCGGGAGTCAGGGGGACTGCCTCCACCTTCCTCCTACAGCCCGATTCCCTATAAGTGACCAGGCTTTGGGTAGTGATGTAGTCCCAGACATTTAGAAATAGGTTACAGCTCCCTGTGTCCCAGGCACCATGGCCTGCTCCCACATAGAAGGTGGGGAACACCAAGGACAGTTCAAACTCTCAAGGGTGGCAATAGTCCAGTCTCGAGCTGCCTTGAGGAGCATCTCCCAGACCCTTTCATTCCTCAAATAAGGTTAGTCCTGCTCCCTTCCTTCTTGGACCAGACTCACCGCATACCAGCAATTTTTCCCCTCCACTTTGAGGAACATGACCCTGATTCGAACCACCTGCTCTTGCAGCTTTCAAGGCAAGGTGTTCCATCTCTACAGCCCTTTGATTGAGCAAAATGTGATGATGGGTCTCAAATAGTGATGAGCGAATATACTCATTGCTATGGTTTTCCCGAGCACGCTCGGGTTGTCTCCGAGTATTTGTGGCTGCGCGGAGATTTAGTTTTTTTTGACACATTCTGCATGATTTACAGCTGCTAGCCAGTCTGAGTACATGTGAGGGTTGTCTGGTTGCTAGGGAGTCCCCACATGTAATCAAGCTGTCTAGTAGCCGCAAATCATGTTACAAAGAGAACACAGGGAGTGTTTAAAAGTTGCTATACAAAATGTATTGAAAACTAGAAAATCAATAGAAAATACATATAAATACCAAATGAGGGCACCATACAATGGCATCCAGTACCATATCTATAACAATAAGACATAAATATTATGGAAAAGGTCCCCTCACCTATTGTATCCTTACCCATCCCTTGTAGATTGTGAGCCCTCGTGGGTAGGGTCCTCTCTCCTCCTGTACCAGTTGTGACTTGTATTGTTCAAGATTATTGTACCTGTTTTTATTATGCATACCCATCCTCACATGTAAAGCGCCATGGAATAAATGGCGCTATAATAATAAATAATAATAATAAAGCGAGCATTACTGCAGTTAAATGTGCGTAGGGGTGACATTTCTCGGTTCATTGCACTCCAGTACTAGGTAAGAGGATCACCAGGTTATATGCCCATGGGGGTTTTGGACGCCAGTGGGTGTAATTTTTGATGTTTCACAAGGGACTTTACATGGTTTGCCTGAACCTCATTATTGTCCTAAGCCAGGCCCTGCGGAGTAGCCAGAGTGGGCTTAATTTATTACTATTGGGATAAAGCAATGGGTGACATGGGTCTGGGGTTTTGAGGCCGCAGATCCTCTTTTCCATAATATTTATGTGTTATTATTATAGATATGGTACTGGATGCCATTGTATGGTGTTAGGGCTGGCGGAACGCACCAAGTATATTTAGATATTATTATTGGTGCGTTTGCAGCCCGGGGTCCACCGTGCAGGAGAACATCCTGCTGCTAGCAAATGGTGGCACAATATGGTGGTAGAAGCGAACTCTGTTACTTCACAGAGTCGAACAGAAGGGAAAACGCTGTGAACTGTTAGCGTCACAGGGGAACACAGCTGCCTAACAGAGCAAAAGCAATCAGTGGTCAAGGAGTAGCAAGCACACAAACACCTCCTCTCCGGTGGAGCCGGAATTCTAATGGCTTTACACCAGCCCTGAATTCACCATACAAACTCCTCACCGGAGGTGCCGATATTCTAGTGGCTTATTTCAGCCGGACCCTGACCACAAGCAGCCAAGACCACTGAGTAGCTAAAGCTCATAACATAAGCTGATAGTAGCGCATGGCCGTGCGGCCATGCAAACCTTTTATAGCTGCAGCAACTTCAGGACCTTCCTAGAGGACCAATGGGAGCTGATTCAGTATCTGAGCAACTTCAGGACCTTCCTAGAGGACCAATGGGAGTACTTGTACCAGTACCTGAGCATGTGACCCCCGACCTCCAATGAGAGGTCTTACCCCGGGCATGCTCAGAAGGGGAAAAGCAGGACTTTGTCCCAGAGACATCTGCTCGTCGCTGACCAGTACTGGCTACAATGGCAGAGCCTGGAAAGGCAGCAGTAACCATCCACACAGTATCAGGCTGAGCCAGAAGCTGGGACCGACGTCTCCGCTGAGCACGCTCCATTGCGGCTGGAGAAGAATGGAAGACCACAGTGGAGATGGTTCGAGACTCCCCTGTGCAGAGGCGGGAACTCGACCCCTAACATTACTCCCCTCCTAGGGCCCCCCATACTTGGGCCTTGTTGCACTCGAAAGCAACAATAAGCTGCAGAGCTCAAATGTGCTCAGCAGACTCCCAGGACCTGTCCTCTGGGCCTAACCCTTCCAGTCCACCAAATAGAATTTTTTGCCACATACCACCTTGCACCAAAAAATAGTGTTCACCTCGAAATTGTCTGTAGATGAAGCCGATGTCCCGGCAGATGACTTGGAAAACCGGGACATGTATACGGGCTTCCAGAGGGACACATGAAAGGTGTCGGTGATACCTAGGCATGGAGGAAGGGCCAGACGGTAGACCACAGGGTTAACCTGTTCGAGGACCTTGAAGGGACCCAAGTAGAGAGGTGCAAACTTAGTGGACTCAACTTGCAGCCTGATGTTACAGGCAGAGAGCCACACCAAGTCAAAAGGAAAAAAGGTAGGAGCGGGGCGCTGATGTGCATCGGCGGAGGACCTCATTCTCTCCATGGAGGCCCGAATGGCATCCTGAGTGCAGTCCCAAATGTTCCGTGCCTCCACAGCCCAGTCTGCCACCCTGGAGTTGATGGAGGACACGGGCATGGGCACAGGGACACGCAGATGCTGGCCGTAATTTAGGAGGAATGGAGTCTGACCGGTGGAGTTGGCTACGGCGTTGTTAAGCGCAAACTCCAACCACGGCTGCAAGGATGCCCAGTCATCCTGCCTGGCAGAAACAAAATGTGACCAGGGTCTGGTTGGCCCTCTCAGCCAACCCATTCGTCTCGGGATGATATGCGGAGGAGAGATTCAACTCAATACTGAGTAGATGACAAAGCTCTCTCCAGAATCGAGATGCATACTGGGGACCCGGGTCACTGACAATTTTGTCCGGCATACCGTGTAGGCGAAAGATATGCTTGATGAACAATGCTGCCAGAGCCCGTGCAGAAGGTAGCAGTGGAAGAGGCACCAAGTGCACCATTTTGGAAAAATGGTCGGTGATCACCCAGATAATGGTGCAGCTACGAGACTTGGGTAAGCCCACCACAAAATCCATCCCAACCATCTTCAAGGGCCTGTCCACCACTGGCAGGGGGTAAAGCAACCCAGCTGGCTGTTGCCGAGGAGACTTGTTCTTAGCGCAAGAGACACACGCCCGAACATAGTCTGCGACATCACGAGCCATATGCGACCACCAGTATGTCCTCGCCAGTAGCTCAGATGTCCTTTTGGACCCAAAATGTCCACCCACCCTGGATGAGTGAGCCCAAGAGAGAACCTCCAGATGCAGACTGGATGGTACAAAAGTCTTGCCCGGAGGCACAGACTCTAGCAAAACGGGGGCCACAGTTCTCAGGCTCTCGGTGGGGACAATAAGCCAAGGCTCCTCTTCCTCCTCCTCAGATAGTACAACGGAGGGAGAGAGAGCGTCGGCAGGAATGTTCTTCTCCCCGGAAAGAAAATGGAGGGTGAAATGAAACCGGGAGAAGAACAAGGACCATCTGGCCTGGCGAGAATTTAAGCGCTGGGCTGTCTGCAAGTACACCAAATTCTTGTGGTCTGTGAAGACTTGGAAGGGAAAACGAGCCCCCTCCAAGAGATGTCTCCACTCTGAGAAAGCCAACTTCATGGCTAGAAACTCCCTGTCCCCAATGGAATAATTCCTCTCCGCTGGTGAGAAGGTCTTGGAAAAGAAGAAGCAAGGATGCTTCCAACCTTGAGCATCGTTTTGGAGAAGGACTGCTCCAGCACCAATGGATGAGGCAGCCACCAACATTATAAATGGCTTATCTACATCGGGGCGATGTAGGATGGGAGCACTAGTGAAGTGTGACTTAATGGAGTGAAAGGCCTTGGAGACCTCCTCAGACCACAATTTGGCATTTGCTCCCCACTTGGTGAGGGCAACCAAGGGAGCTACCAAAGTTGAGAAGTGTGGAATGAATTGGTGATAGTAATTAATGAACGCCATAAAGCGCTGCACCGCTTTAATAGAATAGGGTTCCTGCCAGTCCATCACAACCTGTAGTTTGGCAGGATCCATAGCCAATCCCTGGGCGGAGATGATATAGCCTAGGAAAGGTAAGGACTCCTGCTCAAACACACATTTTTGCATAGAGGTAATTTGCCCGTAAGAGGTTGAAGACTCTGCAAACATGTCTCCAGTGGGAATCAATATCTGGAGAGTAGATGAGAATATCATCCAGATAGACTATGACCGAGGTGGAGAGCATATCCCAGAAGATGTCATTCATAAAGTCTTGGAAAACGGCTGGGGCATTATAGAGCCTGAAGGGCATCACCAGATATTCATAGAGCCGATCCGTGGTGTTAAAAGCCATCTTCCATTCGCCCCCTCACGGATGCGAATCAGGTTGTAAGCACCCCACAGATCTAATTTTGTAAATATCCTTGCTCCCCAAAGCCTATCAAAGAGCTCAGATATCAGGGGCAGAGGATACTTATTCTTAACGGTGATGGCATTAAGACCCCTGTAATCTATGCATGGATGTAGTTCCCCGTTATTCTTCTGCACAAAGAAGAACCCAGCCCCTGCAGGTGACACTGACTTCCTAATGAATCCTCTTGCCAGATTTTCCTGGATGTACTGTGACATTGCCTCTGTCTCCGGGAGAGATAACGGATAGACTCGACCCTGGGGAGGCTCAGCACCAGGCAAGAGGTCAATAGGACAGAAATAGGGGCGGTAAAGCGGAAGTGTCTCCGCAGCTCTTTTGGAGAACACGTCTGCATAGGGCCAATATTGCTTGGGGAGAGAGGATAGATCTGCGGGTACCTCAGTATTAGCAACCTGAACACATTCCCTCTGACATCTACCCCCAAAAGATTCACCCCATCCCAAAACTCTGCCTGTGGACAACTCAATATGAGGAGAGTGGTACCGTAGCCAAGGTATCCCTAACAGGACCTTATCAATTCCCCCAGGAATGACGAGCAGAGATATAATTTCCTGATGAGATGGCGACATGGACAGAGAAAACGGGATGGTCTGGTGTGTTATCTGTGAGGGCAGTGTCGACCCATTTACCACTCGTACGGTTACTGATTGAGCTAACATTACCAGGGGAATTGCCTGACGTTGGGCGAAGGCAGAAGACATAAAATTGCTCTCCGCCACAGAATACACGCAGAGCTCTACCAATTGGGTAAATGAGCCTATGGTAATTGTCCCCTTAACCCCTTCCCGACATGCGCTGTACCAGTACTGCTCTGCGGGAACTGAGTTCCCGCAAACCGCAGTACTAGTACGGCGGCACGATCGCGCGGCCTCACGCTGAGCACCGTGGTGATCGCGTGCAGGTGTCAGCTGTATATGACAGCTGACACCCCGCAGCAATGCCCACGATCGCCGCTAGCTCCAAACGTGAGCATTTAACCCCTCTGATGCCGCTGTCAGCGACAGAGGGGCATCGCGCAGGGACGGGGGTGATCGTATTGTTCCGGTGTTCTGTAAGGAGTCCCCGGATCCAAGATGGCTGTGGGGTTCCTTCCGGATCTTGAAGTGAGGTGGCTAGCCGGCGCCGGCTCAGAGCAGGCGCCAGAAAGCCTCCCGCACTGCCTGTCAGATCGCTGATTTGACACAGTGCTATGCAAAGTGAACATAAAGTGGAATAACATGCGATCAAAAAGACAGATATACAGGTCCTTCTCAAAAAATTAGCATATAGTGTTAAATTTCATTATTTACCATAATGTAATGATTACTATTAAACTTTCATATATTATAGATTCATTATCCACCAACTGAAATTTGTCAGGTCTTTTATTGTTTTAATACTGATGATTTTGGCATACAACTCCTGATAACCCAAAAAACCTGTCTCAATAAATTAGCATATCAAGAAAAGGTTCTCTAAACGACCTATTACCCTAATCTTCTGAATCAACTAATTAACTCTATACACATGCAAAAGATACCTGAGGCTTTTATAAACTCCCTGCCTGGTTCATTACTCAAAACCCCCATCATGGGTAAGACTAGCGACCTGACAGATGTCAAGAAGGCCATCATTGACACCCTCAAGCAAGAGGGTAAGACCCAGAAAGAAATTTCTCAACAAATAGGCTGTTCCCAGAGTGCTGTATCAAGGCACCTCAATGGTAAGTCTGTTGGAAGGAAACAATGTGGCAGAAAACGCTGTACAACGAGAAGAGGAGACCGGACCCTGAGGAAGATTGTGGAGAAGGACCGATTCCAGACCTTGGGGAACCTGAGGAAGCAGTGGACTGAGTCTGGTGTGGAAACATCCAGAGCCACCGTGCACAGGCGTGTGCAGGAAATGGGCTACAGGTGCCGCATTCCCCAGGTAAAGCCACTTTTGAACCATAAACAGCGGCAGAGGCGCCTGACCTGGGCTACAGAGAAGCAGCACTGGACTGTTGCTAAGTGGTCCCAAGTACTTTTTTCTGATGAAAGCAAATTTTGCATGTCATTCGGAAATCAAGGTGCCAGAGTCTGGAGGAAGACTGGGGAGAAGGAAATGCCAAAATGCCTGAAGTCCAGTGTCAAGTACCCACAGTCAGTGATGGTGTGGTGTTGTGAGTTCTGTTTTTGGGCTCCCTCTGGTGGTTACTGATGGTACTGGGTGACTTTTGTTCTCTGCGGTCTCTGGTGTCCACCTGTTCCATCAGGTTATGGGAGTTTCCTATTTAACCTGGCTTTTTTGTCATTTCCTCGCCGGCTATCAATGTAATCAGCGTGTCTTTTTACCTCTGCTCCCTGCGTCTGTTATCTTCAGGACAAGCTAAGTTTTGATTTTCCTGTTCCACGTTTTACTTAATTTTTGTCTTAGTCCAGCTTGCAGATATGTGATTCCTTGCTGCTGGTTGCTCTAGTGGGCTGAAATTACTCCTCATGTTCCATGAGTTGGCACATGAGTTCAAGTAATTTCAGGATGGTTTTTTGAAGGGTTTTTCGCTGACCGCGCAGTTCACTTTTGTATCCTCTGCTATCTAGCTTTAGCGGGCCTCATTTTTGCTGATTCTATTTTCATAAGTACGTATGTGCTTTCCTCTCATTTCACCGTTATTACATGTGGGGGGCTGCTATTTCTGTGGGGTGTTTCTCTGGAGGCAAGTGAGGTCTGTGTTTCTTCTTATAGGGGAAGTTAATCCTTCGGCTGGCGCGAGACGTCTAGGAATCATCGTAGGCACGTTCCCCGGCTACTGCTAGTTGTGTGTTTAGGTTCAGGATCGCGGTCAGCTCAGGTTCCATCACCCTAGAGCTTGTTTTGTTTTTGGTGCTTGTCCTTTTGTGATCCCCTGCCATTGGGATCATGACAGTATAGCCGGCCTAAAAAAATTGGTCATCGTTTTGGCTGAAGTAGGAGGAAAAGTAGTCTGAGGAAGTTTTTTTTTTTTTCCCCCTCCTCAGTGTTTGCTGCCTAGCCTTAATTGCAGCTTGACTGCTTTTTTCCTCCTCTTAATCCTTGAATGGCTCTGACCTCAGCTGTTTATCATGGACGTCCAGAGTTTGGCTTCCAGCCTGAATAATCTTGCTGCTAAGGTTCAAAATATACAAGATTTTGTTGTACATACGCCTATGTCTGAACCTAGAATTCCTGTCCCAGAGTTTTTTTCTGGAGATAGATCTAGTTTTTCTGAATTTTAGGAACAATTGCAAGTTGTTTCTTTCCTTGAAATCTCGCTCCTCTGGAGACCCTGCTCAGCAGGTCAAGATTGTTATATTTTTCCTGCGGGGTGACCCTCAGAATTGGGCATTTGCATTGGCACCAGGGGATCCTGCATTGCTCAATGTGGATGCGTTTTTTCTGGCATTGGGTTTGCTCTACGAGGAACCTAACCTAGAGATTCAGGCTGAAAAAGCTTTATTGGCTCTCTCTCAGGGGCAAGATGAAGCAGAAATATATTGTCAGAAATTTCGGAAATGGTCGGTGCTTACTCAGTGGAATGAGTGCGCTCTGGCTGCAAAATTCAGAGATGGCCTTTCTGAGGCCATTAAAGATGTTATGGTGGGGTTCCCGGCGCCTACAGGTCTGAATGAGTCCATGACTATGGCTATTCAGATTGATCAGCGTTTACGGGAGTGCAAACCGGTGCATCATTTGGCGGTGTCTTCTGAACAGGCACCTGAGATAATGCAATGTGATAGAATTCAGTCCAGAAGTGAACGGCAAAATTATAGGCGGAAAAATGGATTGTGTTTTTATTGTGGTGATTCAGCTCATGTTATATCAGCATGCTCTAAACGCACAAAAAAGGTTGATAAGTCTGTTGCCATTGGTACTTTACAGTCTAAGTTCATTCTGTCTGTGACGCTGATTTGTTCATTATCATCCATTTCCGTCGATGCCTATGTGGATTCAGGCGCTGCCCTGAGTCTTATGGATTGGTCATTTGCCAATCGCTGTGGGTTTAGTCTGGAACCTCTGGAAGTTCCTATTCCTTTGAAAGGAATTGACTCTACACCTTTGGCTATGAATAAACCTCAGTACTGGACACAAGTGACCATGCGTATGACTCCCGTTCATCAGGAGGTGATTCGCTTCCTGGTACTGTATAATTTACATGATGTCTTAGTGCTTGGTCTGCCATGGTTACAAACTCATAACCCAGTCTGGACTGGAAAACAATGTCTGTGTTAAGCTGGGGATGTCAGGGGGTTCATGATGATGCATCTCCGATTTCTATCGCTTCATCTACTCCTTCTGAGGTTCCGATATTTTTGTCTGATTATCGGGAGGTTTTTGAGGAGCCTAAGCTCAGTTCGCTTCCTCCTCACAGGGATTGCGATTGTGCTATAGATTTGATTCCTGGCAGTAAATTCCCTAAAGGTCGTTTGTTCAATCTGTCAGTGCCAGAGCATACTGCTATGCGGAATTATGTTAAGGAGTCCTTGGAAAAGGGACATATCCGTCTATCTTCGTCCCCTTTGGGAGCAGGTTTTTTTTTTGTGGCCAAAAAAGATTGTTCCTTGAGGCCTTGCATAGATTATCGTCTTTTGAATAAGATTACAGTCAAATATGAGTATCCTTTGCCATTGTTGACTGATTTGTTCGCTCGCATTAAGGGGGCTAAATGGTTCACTAAGACTGATCTTCGGGGTGCGTATAATCTTGTGCGGATAAGGCAGGGTGATGAGTGGAAAACCGCATTTAATATGCCTGAGGGCCATTTCGAGTATTTGGTGATGCCTTTTGGACTTTCTAATGCTCCTTCTGTCTTCCAGTCTTTTATGCACGATATTTTCCGTGAATATCTGGATAAATTTATTATCGTGTATTTGGATGATGTTTTGTTTTTTTCTGATGACTGGGAGTCTCATGTTCAGCAGGTCAGGAAGGTGTTTCAGGTCCTGCGGGCCAATTCTTTGTTTGTAAAGGGTTCTAAATGTCTCTTTGGAGTCTAGAAGATTTCTTTTTTGGGGTATATTTCTTCCCCTTCTACTAATGAGATGGATCCCGTCAAGGTTCAGGCTATTTGTGACTGGACGCAGCCTACATCTCTTAAGAGTCTACAGAAGTTCTTGGGCTTTGCTAATTTTTATCGTCGCTTCATAACTAATTTTTCTAGTGTTGTTAAGCCTTTGACGGATTTGACTAAAAAGGGTGCTGATGTTACTGATTGGTCTCCTGCGGCTGTGGAGGCCTTTCAGGAACTTAAGCGCCGGTTTTCTTCTGCTCCTGTGTTGCGTCAGCCAGATACGTCGCTTCCTTTTCAGGTTGAGGTTGATGCTTCCGAGATCGGAGCGGGGGCGGTTTTGTCACAGAGAAGCTCCGATGGCTCAGTGATGAAGCCATGTGCGTTCTTTTCTAGAAAATTTTCGCCCGCTGAGCGGAATTATGATGTTGGTAATCGGGAGCTTTTGGCCATGAAGTGGGCATTTGAGGAGTGGCGTCATTGGCTTGAGGGTGCTAGACATCGTGTGGTGGTCTTGACTGATCACAAAAATCTGATGTACCTTGAGTCTGCCAAGCGTCTGAATCCTAGACAGGCTCGTTGGTCACTGTTTTTCTCCCGTTTCAATTTTGTGGTTTCATACCTGCCAGGTTCAAAGAATGTGAAGGCGGATGCTCTTTCTAGGAGTTTTGTGCCTGACTCCCCTGGAAATTCTGAGCCCACTGGTATCCTTAGGGATGGGGTGATTTTGTCGGCTGTCTCCCCAGACTTGCGACGTGCTTAGCAGGAGTTTCAGGCGGATAAACCTGATCGTTGTCCACCGGAAAGACTGTTTGTTCCGGATAATTGGACCAGTAGAGTCATCTCCGAGGTCCATTCTTCTGTGTTGGCAGGTCATCCTGGAATATTTGGTACTAGAGACTTGGTGGCCAGGTCTTTTTGGTGGCCTTCCTTGTCGAGGGATGTGCGTTCTTTCGTGCAGTCTTGTGGAGTTTGCGCTCGGGCTAAGCCTTGCTGTTCTCGGGCCAGTGGATTGTTGTTACCTTTGCCTATCCCGAAGAGGCCTTGGACGCACATTTCCATGGACTTTATTTCGGATCTCCCTGTCTCTCAAAAAATGTCCGTCATATGGGTTGTGTGTGACCGCTTTTCTAAGATGGTTCATCTGGTACCCTTGCCTAAGTTACCTTCCTCCTCTGAGTTGGTCCCTCTGTTTTTTCAAAACGTGGTCCGTTTGCATGGCATTCCGGAGAACATCGTTTCTGACAGGGGATCCCAGTTTGTGTCTAGATTTTGGCGGACGTTCTGTGCTAAGATGGGCATTGATTTGTCCTTTTCGTCTGCATTCCATCCCCAGACGAATGGCCAGACGGAACGAACTAATCAGACTTTAGAAACTTATTTAAGGTGTTTTGTTTCTGCTGATCAAGATGACTGGGTTTCCTTTTTGCCGCTTGCCGAGTTTGCCCTTAATAATCGGGCTAGTTCTGCTACCTTGGATTCTCCTTTCTTTTGTAATTCGGGGTTTCATCCTCGTTTTTCCTCTGGTCAGGTGGAGCCTTCTGATTGTCCTGGAGTGGACATGGTGGTGGATAGGTTGCATCGGATTTGGAGTCATGTGTTGGACAATTTGAAGTTGTCCCAGGAGAGGGCTCAGCAGTTTGCTAATCGCCGTCGCCGCGTGGGTCCTCGACTTCTTGTTGGGGACTTGGTGTGGTTGTCTTCTCGTTTTGTTCCTATGAAGGTCTCTTCTCCTAAGTTCAAGCCTCGGTTCATCGGTCCCTATAGGATCTTGGAAATTCTTAACCCTGTGTCGTTTCGTTTGGATCTCCCGGCATCGTTTGCTATTCATAATGTGTTCCATCGGTCGTTGTTGCGGAAGTATGAGGTACCTGTCGTTCCTTCGCTTGAGCCTCCTGCTCCGGTGCTGGTGGAGGGTGAATTGGAGTATGTTGTGGAGAAGATCTTGGATTCTCGTGTTTCCAGACGGAAACTCCAGTATTTGGTCAAGTGGAAGGGTTATGGTCAGGAGGATAATTCTTGGGTGATTGCCTCTGATGTTCATGCTGCCGATTTGGTCCGTGCTTTTCATAGGGCTCATCCTGGTCGCCCTGGTGGTTCTCGTGAGGGTTCGGTGACCCCTCCTCAAGGGGGGGGTACTGTTGTGAGTTCTGTTTTTGGGCTCCCTCTGGTGGTTACTGATGGTACTGGGTGACTTTTGTTCTCTGCGGTCTCTGGTGTCCACCTGTTCCATCAGGTTATGGGAGTTTCCTATTTAACCTGGCTTTTTTGTCATTTCCTCGCCGGCTATCAATGTAATCAGCGTGTCTTTTTACCTCTGCTCCCTGCGTCTGTTATCTTCAGGACAAGCTAAGTTTTGATTTTCCTGTTCCACGTTTTGCTTAATTTTTGTCTTAGTCCAGCTTGCAGATATGTGATTCCTTGCTGCTGGTTGCTCTAGTGGGCTGAAATTACTCCTCATGTTCCATGAGTTGGCACATGAGTTCAAGTAATTTCAGGATGGTTTTTTGAAGGTTTTTTCGCTGACCGCGCAGTTCACTTTTGTATCCTCTGCTATCTAGCTTTAGCGGGCCTCATTTTTGCTGATTCTATTTTCATAAGTACGTATGTGCTTTCCTCTCATTTCACCGTTATTACATGTGGGGGGCTGCTATTTCTGTGGGGTGTTTCTCTGGAGGCAAGTGAGGTCTGTGTTTCTTCTTATAGGGGAAGTTAATCCTTCGGCTGGCGCGAGACGTCTAGGAATCATCGTAGGCACGTTCCCCGGCTACTGCTAGTTGTGTGTTTAGGTTCAGGATCGCGGTCAGCTCAGGTTCCATCACCCTAGAGCTTGTTTTGTTTTTGGTGCTTGTCCTTTTGTGATCCCCTGCCATTGGGATCATGACAGTGTGGGGTGCCATGTCAGCTGCTGGTGTTGGTCCACTGTGTTTCATCAAGGGCAGGGTCAATGCAGCTAGCTATCAGGAGATTTTGGAGCACTTCATGCTTCCATCGGCTGAAATGCTTTATGGAGATGAAGATTTCATTTTTCAGCACGACCTGGCACCTGCTCACAGTGCCAAAACCACTAGTAAATGGTTTACTGACCATGGTATTACTGTGCTCAATTGGCCTGCCAACTCTCCTGACCTGAACCCCATAGAGAATCTGTGGGATATTGTGAAGAGAAAGTTGAGAGACGCAAGACCCAACACTCTGGATGAGCTTAAGGCCGCTATTGAAGCATCCTGGGCCTCCATAACATCTCAGCAGTGTCACAGGCTGATTGCCTCCATGCCACGCCGCATTGAAGCAGTCATTTCTGCCAAAGGATTCCCGACCAAGTATTGAGTGCATAACTGAACATTATTATTTGATGGTTTTTTTGTTTGTTATTAAAAAACACTTTTATTTGATTGGATGGGTGAAATATGCTAATTTATTGAGACAGGTTTTTTGGGTTATCAGGAGTTGTATGCCAAAATCATCAGTATTAAAACAATAAAAGACCTGACAAATTTCAGTTGGTGGATAATGAATCTATAATATATGAAAGTTTAATTGTAATCATTACATTATGGTAAATAATGAAATTTAACACTATATGCTAATTTTTTGAGAAGGACCTGTAAATAAACATGGTACCGCTGAAAACGTCATCTTATCCCGCAAAAAAAAGTTGCCATACAGCATCATCAGCAAAAAAATTAAAAAGTTATAGCTCTCAGAATAAAGCGATGCAAAAACAATTATCTAATATATAAAGCTGAATGTGTGTATGTGTGTGTGTGTGTGTATGTGTGTGTGTATGTCCGGGATTGGCATCTGCACCGTCGCAGCTACAGCCACAAAACTTTGCACAGTCACACGTCTGGACCCCGAGAGCGTCATAGGCTACGTTGTGAGGCGAAATTTTAACCCCGCGCATTCCAATTCACCAAACAATTTTGCCCCTATCTACATAATGGGGAAAAAGTGAAATGAAAAGTGTTGGAGGAGTCGCAGCTACAGCCACAAAATTTTGCACAGTCACACGTCTGGACCCTGAGAGCGTCATAGGTAGAGTTGAGCGACCTTGACCTTTTTAGAGTCGAGCCGGGTTTCGTGAAACCCGACTATCTCAAAAGTCGGGTCGAGTGAAATCGGCCGATTATGACGTAAAGTCGGGATCGACCGAAACACGAAACCCAATGCAAGTCAATGGGGCAGCATAGTCGGCAGTGAGTGGGGGCCAGGAAAACACCTAGAGTGCCCATTTTAATGTCAAAACCATCCATTCTTCTTAATGAAGCTTGTCAAGCGTAATTTACCTTATAATAATTGGAAGGCATTTGAAATTGGGGGTCATTTGGCTAAAGTTGTGGTGGGTAGGGCTGGTTCAAGTAATTAGTGGGCCCAGGAAATCTGGACCACGTCACGGCAGTGGAGCAGGGAGAGGTTAAGTATTTCAACTTTGCAAGTGCTGTGAACCTGAGCAAGCAGGGGGGGCCCACTCGTTGGCATTGGCACTGGCACAGGGCCCCTCAAAGTACAGCGGTGTGTTTGCACGGCGGGGGCGCCTCCCACCAGCAGCAACACTTTTGCGTACTATGAGAGGCCCTGTGCCAGTGACGTCGCCAACTAGTATTCCTCCCCCCACCTGATGAAAAAACCTGCACTTTCATCTGCACCTTCCTGTTTGTCCCCGTGTAAGGTGGTATGGTATGCGGGAAGGGGGACCTGACTTTCAGCAGGGTCACAATCTTGCAGTGTAGCGTGCACGGGAAATTTTGCGTTATGGGTCAATGTACCAGCAGACTCATCTATCACTGGCTGGGCAATGGGCAGGATGAGGAGGAAACACAGATATAGGCCCAAAGAATAAAGTGGGCTAAATGCAGTTCAAAATTTGTAACACAGGACTAATCAGGGGGCATTGCAGTGGAGGACAACTGGAATGAGAGGCTGACACAGAGAGTAGGCCCAAATCAGTAAGTAGTCGAAATGCAGTTCAAAATTGGCAACAGTAGTAAACAGGCGGCACTGCTTTGTTCAGTGGAGGAGAACAGCAAGGAGTGGCAGACACCGATAGTAGGCCCCAACCCAACTAGTAGGCCAAATGCAGTCTAACATTAACAACTACTTAACGAGCGCCTGAAAACGGAATTTCAGGACAGGAAACCAGGAGAACAGCAAGGAGCGGCAGACACCGATAGTAGGCCCCACACCAACTAGTACGCCAAATGCAGTTGTTCCGTTTAACCACAATTTAATGAGAGCCTGAAGATAGAAGTTCAGGAAAGGCAACCTGGAGAACACCTTGGAGTGGAACACACCATCTCTCTACACCCCATACCCAACTTGTAGGTCTAATGCAGCGTAGTTTCCAACAACTACTAAACGAGAGCATGATGATCGAAGCATTGGCGAGGAAACCTGGGGAACACCTTGGAGTGGAACACACCATCTCTCTACACCCCATACCAATTTGTAGGCCTAATGCAGCGTAGTTTCCAACAACTACTAAACGAGAGCATGATGATCGAAGCATTGGCGAGGAAACCTGGGGAACACCTTGGAGTGGAACACACCATCTCTCTACAGTGGAACACACCATCTCTCTACACCCCATACCCAATTTGTAGGCCTAATGCAGCGTAGTTTCCAACAACTACTAAACGAGAGCCGGAAGATCGAAGCTCAGGAAAGGCAACCTGGAGAACACCTTGGAGTGGAACACACCATCTCTCTACACCCCATACCCAATTTGTAGGCCCAATGCAGCGTAGTTTCCAACAACTACTAAACGAGAGCATGATGATCGAAGCATTGGCGAGGAAACCTGGGGAACACCTTGGAGTGGAACACACCATCTCTCTACACCCCATACCCAATTTGTAGGCCTAATGCAGCGTAGTTTCCAACAACTACTAAACGAGAGCATGATGATCGAAGCATTGGCGAGGAAACCTGGGGAACACCTTGGAGTGGAACACACCATCTCTCTACAGTGGAACACACCATCTCTCTACACCCCATACCCAATTTGTAGGCCTAATGCAGCGTAGTTTCCAACAACTACTAAACGAGAGCCGGAAGATCGAAGCTCAGGAAAGGCAACCTGGGGAACACCTTGGAGTGGAACACACCATCTCTCTACACCCCATACCCAATTTGTAGGCCCAATGCAGCGTAGTTTCCAACAACTACTAAATGAGAGCATGATGATCGAAGCATTGGCGAGGAAACCTGGGGAACACCTTGGAGTGGAACACACCATCTCTCTACACCCCATACCCAATTTGTAGGCCTAATGCAGCGTAGTTTCCAACAACTACTAAACGAGAGCATGATGTTCGAAGCTCAGGAAAGGCAACCTGGGGAACACCTTGGAGTGGAACACACCATCTCTCTACACCCCATACCCAATTTGTAGGCCTAATGCAGCGTAGTTTCCAACAACTACTAAACGAGAGCCGGAAGATCGAAGCTCAGGAAAGGCAACCTGGAGAACACCTTGGAGTGGAACACACCATCTCTCTACACCCCATACCCAATTTGTAGGCCTAATGCAGCGTAGTTTCCAACAACTACTAAGCGAGAGCCGGAAGATCGAAGCTCAGGAAAGGCAACCTGGGGAACACCTTGGAGTGGAACACACCATCTCTCTACACCCCATACCCAATTTGTAGGCCTAATGCAGCGTAGTTTCCAACAACTACTAAACGAGAGCCGGAAGATCGAAGCTCAGGAAAGGCAACCTGGGGAACACCTTGGAGTGGAACACACCATCTCTCTACACCCCATACCCAATTTGTAGGCCCAATGCAGCGTAGTTTCCAACAACTACTAAACGAGAGCCGGAAGATCGAAGCTCAGGAAAGGCAACCTGGAGAACACCTTGGAGTGGAACACACCATCTCTCTACACCCCATACCCAATTTGTAGGCCTAATGCAGCGTAGTTTCCAACAACTACTAAACGAGAGCATGATGATCGAAGCATTGGCGAGGAAACCTGGGGAACACCTTGGAGTGGAACACACCATCTCTCTACACCCCATACCCAATTTGTAGGCCTAATGCAGCGTAGTTTCCAACAACTACTAAACGAGAGCCGGAAGATCGAAGCTCAGGAAAGGCAACCTGGGGAACACCTTGGAGTGGAACACACCATCTCTCTACACCCCATACCCAATTTGTAGGCCCAATGCAGCGTAGTTTCCAACAACTACTAAACGAGAGCATGATGATCGAAGCATTGGCGAGGAAACCTGGGGAACACCTTGGAGTGGAACACACCATCTCTCTACACCCCATACCCAATTTGTAGGCCTAATGCAGCGTAGTTTCCAACAACTACTAAACGAGAGCATGATGATCGAAGCTCAGGAAAGGCAACCTGGGGAACACCTTGGAGTGGAACACACCATCTCTCTACACCCCATACCCAATTTGTAGGCCTAATGCAGCGTAGTTTCCAACAACTACTAAACGAGAGCCGGAAGATCGAAGCTCAGGAAAGGCAACCTGGAGAACACCTTGGAGTGGAACACACCATCTCTCTACACCCCATACCCAATTTGTAGGCCTAATGCAGCGTAGTTTCCAACAACTACTAAACGTGAGCCGGAAGATCGAAGCTCAGGAAAGGCAACCTGGGGAACACCTTGGAGTGGAACACACCATCTCTCTACACCCCATACCCAATTTGTAGGCCCAATGCAGCGTAGTTTCCAACAACTACTAAACGAGAGCATGATGATCGAAGCATTGGAGAGGAAACCTGGGGAACACCTTGGAGTGGAACACACCATCTCTCTACACCCCATACCCAATTTGTAGGCCTAATGCAGCGTAGTTTCCAACAACTACTAAACGAGAGCCGGAAGATCGAAGCTCAGGAAAGGCAACCTGGAGAACACCTTGGAGTGGATCACACCATCTCTCTACACCCCATACCCAATTTGTAGGCCTAATACAGCGTAGTTTCCAACAACTACTAAACGAGAGCCGGAAGATCGAAGCTCAGGAAAGGCAACCTGGGGAACACCTTGGAGTGGAACACACCATCTCTCTACACCCCATACCCAATTTGTAGGCCCAATGCAGCGTAGTTTCCAACAACTACTAAACGAGAGCATGATGATCGAAGCATTGGCGAGGAAACCTGGGGAACACCTTGGAGTGGAACACACCATCTCTCTACACCCCATACCCAATTTGTAGGCCTAATGCAGCGTAGTTTCCAACAACTACTAAACGAGAGCCGGAAGATCGAAGCTCAGGAAAGGCAACCTGGAGAACACCTTGGAGTGGATCACACCATCTCTCTACACCCCATACCCAATTTGTAGGCCTAATGCAGCGTAGTTTCCAACAACTACTAAACGAGAGCCAGAAGATCGAAGCTCAGGAAAGGCAACCTGGGGAACACCTTGGAGTGTAACAAACCCTCTCTCTACACCACGGAAGGGCTGATTCTTAGGAAGGAAGGCTGTCGGAAAGAAGCAGGGCGCGTCCGAGGGTGATTATATTCTTATTAGGTATATACCGTATATACTCGAGTATAAGCCGACCCGAGTATAAGCCGACCCCCCTAATTTTGCCACAAAAAACTGGGAAAACTTATTGACTCGAGTATAAGCCTAGGGTAGAAAATGCAGCAGCTACCGGTGAATTTCAAAAATAAAAATAGATGCTCCATACCGTTCATTATTGCCCCATAGATGCTCCATATACAACTGTGCTATATAGAATGCTCTGCACCGTTGATTATGGCCCCATAGATGCTCCTTATAATGCTGTGCCATATATGCTCTGCACCTTTGATTATGGCCCCATAAATGCTCCTTATAATGTTGTGCCATATATGCTCTGCACCTTTGATTATGGCCCCATAAATGCTCCTTAGAATGCTGTGCCCCATATATGCTCTGCACCTTTGATTATGGCCCCATAGGTGCTCCTTAGAATGCTGTGCCCCATATATGCTCTGCACCTTTCATTATGGCCCCATAGGTGCTCCTTAGAATGCTGCCCCATATATGCTCTGCACCTTTCATTATGGCCCCATAGGTGCTCCTTAGAATGCTGCTGGTGCTGCCATAAAAATAAAAAAAAACCACATACTCACCTCTCTTCTCAGGACGCCGGCGCTTTCAATAATTACCTGCTCCTCTGCGGCTCCGTCTCCAGCACTGACGCTCAGCAGAGGGCGCGCACTGACTACGTCACAGCGCCCTCTAACCTGAGCGTCACTGCTAGAGGACGCTGGAGACGGAGCCGCACTGGAGCGAGGAGCAGGTAATTATAGCGCTGCGCTCCCCTTACCTGCTGCGGCGCGGTCCCTGCAGTCCCTGGCTTCTCCGGCGCTGCATTTCTTCCTGTAATTGAGCGGTCACATGGCACCGATCATTTACAGCAATGAATATGCGGCTCCTCCCCTATGGGGGTGGAGCCGCCTATTCATTTCTGTAATGAGCGGTGCCATGTGACCGCTCAGTGCAGGAAGAATCTGCAGCGCCGGAGAAGCCAGGGACTGCAGGGACCGCGCCGCAGCAGATAAGTATAACTACACAGCCCTCGCTCTCCCTCCCCTGCTGACACCCGGGTATATGACTCGAGTATAAGCCGAGAGGGGGACTTTCAGCCCCAAAAAATAGGCTGAAAATCTCGGCTTATACTCGAGTATTTACGGTACTCACCCTCGGACGCGCCCTGCTTCTTTATTTGTAATGAATGTTTATTTGCAATGTGGTTTTGACTTACTCTATTTTTTTGGTAAATAATGATTTTATTATTTTCATTGTTTTGCATCTTCTTGGCAATAATATAAAGAAGACGCGACAGGACAACACTCGGTGGATGCCATATCTGTGTTTAAAATTGAAAAAACCTTTCAGTTAACTACTTGCAGGAGAAAGTTATTGTAGCTGGTGGCCATTTTTAGTACTGTACCAGATTTTTGTTTGTATGTATTTGTTTTTAATGTTAAAATGTCTGCATTTGATATCTCTCCAGTATTTTCTTTTTTATAAGCAAAATACTTATTTTTATATTTTCTGATGATGGTTCCAGGGGTACACGGGCAGCAGTGGTGTGGTCAGTGGAGGCCTAGTGGAAGGAGTGACCGCAGACAGGCATCGAAGGCCTAAAATAATAACACATGGCTGTAGGCAATTTTAAATTGGTTCCAGGGGTACACGGGCAGCAGTGGTGTGGTCAGTGGAGGCCTAGTGGAAGGAGTGACCGCAGACAGGCATCGAAGGCCTAAAATAATAACACATGGCTGTAGGCAATTTTAAATTGGTTCCAGGGGTACACGGGCAGCAGTGGTGTGGTCAGTGGAGGCCTAGTGGAAGGAGTGACCGCAGACAGGCATCGAAGGCCTAAAATAATAACACATGGCTGTAGGCAATTTTAAATTGGTTCCAGGGGTACACGGGCAGCAGTGGTGTGGTCAGTGGAGGCCTAGTGGAAGGAGTGACCGCAGACAGGCATCGAAGGCCTAAAATAATAACACATGGCTGTAGGCAATTTTAAATTGGTTCCAGGGGTACACGGGCAGCAGTGGTGTGGTCAGTGGAGGCCTAGTGGAAGGAGTGACCGCAGACAGGCATCGAAGGCCTAAAATAATAACACATGGCTGTAGGCAATTTTAAATTGGTTCCAGGGGTACACGGGCAGCAGTGGTGTGGTCAGTGGAGGCCTAGTGGAAGGAGTGACCGCAGACAGGCATCGAAGGCCTAAAATAATAACACATGGCTGTAGGCAATTTTAAATTGGTTCCAGGGGTACACGGGCAGCAGTGGTGTGGTCAGTGGAGGCCTAGTGGAAGGAGTGACCGCAGACAGGCATCGAAGGCCTAAAATAATAACACATGGCTGTAGGCAATTTTAAATTGGTTCCAGGGGTACACGGGCAGCAGTGGTGTGGTCAGTGGAGGCCTAGTGGAAGGAGTGACCGCAGACAGGCATCGAAGGCCTAAAATAATAACACATGGCTGTAGGCAATTTTAAATTGGTTCCAGGGGTACACGGGCAGCAGTGGTGTGGTCAGTGGAGGCCTAGTGGAAGGAGTGACCGCAGACAGGCATCGAAGGCCTAAAATAATAACACATGGCTGTAGGCAATTTTAAATTGGTTCCAGGGGTACACGGGCAGCAGTGGTGTGGTCAGTGGAGGCCTAGTGGAAGGAGTGACCGCAGACAGGCATCGAAGGCCTAAAATAATAACACATGGCTGTAGGCAATTTTAAATTGGTTCCAGGGGTACACGGGCAGCAGTGGTGTGGTCAGTGGAGGCCTAGTGGAAGGAGTGACCGCAGACAGGCATCGAAGGCCTAAAATAATAACACATGGCTGTAGGCAATTTTAAATTGGTTCCAGGGGTACACGGGCAGCAGTGGTGTGGTCAGTGGAGGCCTAGTGGAAGGAGTGACCGCAGACAGGCATCGAAGGCCTAAAATAATAACACATGGCTGTAGGCAATTTTAAATTGGTTCCAGGGGTACACGGGCAGCAGTGGTGTGGTCAGTGGAGGCCTAGTGGAAGGAGTGACCGCAGACAGGCATCGAAGGCCTAACATAACAAAAATGTCAATACAATGGTATTGTCAGTGGCAGGCATTGAAGGATGTCAGCGCATAGACTAAACATTGGTGGAGCTGTGAGATAATTTTGCAAGTGGTAGAGCACTGTTTGAGCTGGGGGGGGAACTGTCTTGTGGCCGGCGGTACAGGCCCAGGGCCCCTCATATTACAACGGTGTGTCTGACGTTGGGTGCGCACCACCACCGCCAGAGACACTTTATTGTACTAGGAGGGACCCAGTGGCAGTGCCGTCGACCAAAAGCGGGCTCACCCACCTCTTCAGACAAACTGCACTCTCACGGGTGCTGTCGCCAAGTGTCGATACCACGGCCCCGTGTGGGGAGTTTGGCCATTTAGTGAGGTGTAAACATGTCGTATGCTGGACAATCAGGTGCAGAAAATTACGAGATTGGAAAAGTCATTCAGAATAGTCCACAGGCAAGACCTTTTCATAGGAAAGCTAGGTGTCAGCCGGGCAAGGTGGGGCAAAAGATTTCGAAATCCAGTTGTGGTTCATTTTAATGAAGGTTAGATCATCTACATTTTGGGTAGCCAGACGAGTCCTTTTTTCTGTTAGTATTGAACCTGCAGCACTGAATACTCTTTCTGATAGGACACTAGCTGCCGGGCAAGCAAGCTCCTGCAATGCATATTCTGCCAATTCTGGCCAGGTGTCTAATTTTGATGCCCAGTAATCAAATGGGAATGACGGTTGAGGGAGAACATCGATAAGGGATGAAAAATAGTTTGTAACCATACTGGACAAATGTTGTCTCCTGTCACTTTGAATTGATGCTGCAGTACCTGTCCTGTCTGCGGTCATAGCAAAATCACTCCACAACCTGGTCAGAAAACCCCTCTGGCCAACGCCACTTCTGATTTCTGCCCCTCTAACTCCTCTGGTCTGCTGGCCCCTGCAGCTCGTGTGAGAACGATCACGGGCGCTGTGTGCAGGGAATGCCAGAAGCAAACGGTCAACAAGAGTTGATTGTTTGGTTGCTAATATTAGTTCCAAGTTCTCATGTGGCATTATATTTTGCAATTTGCCTTTATAGCGAGGATCAAGGAGGCAGGCCAACCAGTAATCGTCATCATTCATCATTTTAGTTATGCGTGTGTCCCTTTTGAGGATACGTAAGGCATAATCCGCCATGTGGGCCAAAGTTCCAGTTCTCAAATCTGCGGTTGTGCTTGGTTGAGGGGCAGTTTCAGGCAAATCCACGTCACTTGTGTCCCTCAAAAAACCAGAACCCGGCCTTGCCGCGCCACCAATTTCCAGTGGCCCCGGAAAAGCTTCCTCATTAAAAATATAATCATCCCCATCATCCTCCTCGTCCTCCTCCTCCTCTTCGCCCGCTACCTCGTTCTGTACACTGCCCTGGCCAGACAATGGCTGATTGTCATCAAGGCTTTCCTCTTCCTCAGCTGCAGACGCCTGATCCTTTATGTGCGTCAAACTTTGCATCAGCAGACGCATTAGGGGGATGCTCATGCTTATTATGGCGTTGTCTGCACTAACCAGCCGTGTGCATTCCTCAAAACACTGAAGGACTTGACACATGTCTTGAATCTTCGACCACTGCACACCTGACAACTCCATGTCTGCCATCCTACTGCCTGCCCGTGTATGTGTATCCTCCCACAAAAACATAACAGCCCGCCTCTGTTCACACAGTCTCTGAAGCATGTGCAGTGTTGAGTTCCACCTTGTTGCAACGTCTATGATTAGGCGATGCTGGGGAAGGTTCAAAGAACGCTGATAGGTCTGCATACGGCTGGAGTGTACGGGCGAACGGCGGATATGTGAGCAAAGTCCACGCACTTTGAGGAGCAGGTCGGATAACCCCGGATAACTTTTCAGGAAGCACTGCACCACCAGGTTTAAGGTGTGAGCCAGGCAAGGAATGTGTTTCAGTTGGGAAAGGGAGATGGCAGCCATGAAATTCCTTCCGTTATCACTCACTACCTTGCCTGCCTCAAGATCTACAGTGCCCAGCCACGACTGCGTTTCTTTCTGCAAGAACTCGGACAGAACTTCCGCGGTGTGTCTGTTGTCGCCCAAACACTTCATAGCCAATACAGCCTGCTGACGTTTGCCAGTAGCTGCCCCATAATGGGAGACCTGGTGTGCAACAGTGGCAGCTGCGGATGGAGTGGTTGTGAGACTGCGGTCTGTGGACGAGCTCTCGCTTCTGCAGGAGGACGAAGAGGAGGAGGAGGGGGTGCGAACGGCTACAGCCAATTGTTTCCTAGACCGTGGGCTAGGCAGAACTGTCCCAAACTTGCTGTCCCCTGTGGACCCTGCATCCACCACATTTACCCAGTGTGCCGTGATGGACACGTAACGTCCCTGGCCATGCCTACTGGTCCATGCATCTGTTGTCAGGTGCACCTTTGTGCTCACAGATTGCCTGAGTGCATGGACGATGCGCTCTTTAACATGCTGGTGGAGGGCTGGGATGGCTTTTCTGGAAAAAAAGTGTCGACTGGGTAGCTCGTAGCTTGGTACAGCGTAGTCCATCAGGGCTTTGAAAGCTTCGCTTTCAACTAACCGGTAGGGCATCATCTCTAACGAGATTAGTCTAGCTATGTGTGCGTTCAAACCCTGTGTACGCGGATGCGAGGCTAAGTACTTCCTTTTTCTAACCATAGTCTCATGTAGGGTGAGCTGGACTGGAGAGCTGGAGATTGTGGAACTAGCGGGGGTGCCGGTGGACATGGCAGACTGAGAGACGGTGGGAGATGGTATTGTTGCCGCCGGTGCCCTAGATGCAGTGTTTCCTACTACGAAACTGGTGATTCCCTGACCCTGACTGCTTTGGCCTGGCAAAGAAACCTGCACAGATACTGCAGGTGGTGCGGAAAATGGTGGCCCTACACTGCCGGAAGGGATGTTGCGTTGCTGACTAGCTTCATTGGCCGAGGGTGCTACAACCTTAAGGGACGTTTGGTAGTTAGTCCAGGCTTGCAAATGCATGGTGGTTAAATGTCTATGCATGCAACTTGTATTGAGACTTTTCAGATTCTGTCCTCTGCTTAAGGTAGTTGAACATTTTTGACAGATGACTTTGCGCTGATCAATTGGATGTTGTTTAAAAAAAATGCCAGACTGCACTCTTTCTAGCATCGGATACCTTTTCAGGCATTGCAGACTGAGCTTTAACTGGATGGCCACGCTGTCCTCCAACAGGTTTTGGCTTTGCCATGCGTTTTGGGCAAGATACGGGCCCGGCAGATGGAACCTGTTGCGATGTTGATGCCTGCTGCGGCCCCTCCTCCTCCGCTTCAGAACTGCTGCCGCCTGCACCCTGTTCCCCCAATGGCTGCCAATCGGGGTCAAGAACTGGGTCATCTATTACCTCTTCTTGTAGCTCGTGTGCAACTTCGTCTGTGTCACCGTGTCGGTCGGTGGTATAGCGTTCGTGATGGGGCAACATAGTCTCATCAGGGTCTGATTCTTGATCAGCACCCTGCGAGGGCAATGTTGTGGTCTGAGTCAAAGGACCAGCATAGTAGTCTGGCTGTGGCTGTGCATCAGTGCACTCCATGTCAGATTCAACTTGTAATGGGCATGGACTGTTAACTGCTTCACTTTCTAAGCCAGGGACGGTATGTGTAAAGAGCTCCATGGAGTAACCCGTTGTGTCGCCTGCTGCATTCTTCTCTGTTGTTGTTTTTGCTGAAGAGGACAAGGAAGCGACTTGTCCCTGACCGTGAACATCCACTAACGACGCGCTGCTTTGACATTTACCAGTTTCACGAGAGGAGGCAAAAGAGCTAGAGGCTGAGTCAGCAAGATAAGCCAAAACTTGCTCTTGCTGCTCCGGCTTTAAAAGCGGTTTTCCTACTCCCAGAAAAGGGAGCGTTCGAGGCCTTGTGTAGCCTGACGACGAACCTGGCTCCACAGCTCCAGACTTAGGTGCAATATTTTTTTTCCCACGACCAGCTGATGCTCCACCACTACCACTACCCTCATTACCAGCTGACAATGAACGCCCCCGGCCACGACCTCTTCCACCATACTTCCTCATTGTTTTAAAAACGTAAACAAACTAACGGTATTTGTTGCTGTCACACAAATTACACGGTGAGCTATAACTTCAGTATGATTTAGCTACCCCTTTACAGGTGAGTGAGACCACAACGAAAATCAGGCACAATGTTACACACTCTGTTGTTGGTGGCAACAAATGAGAGAGATGCCACACACGCAGGACTGTCACTGAAGCACAAATGTAAATATTAATCTCCCACTGATTTGATTTTTTTTTTTTTTTAAGGGAGACTTTAGGAAAAAAAAATAATAGAATAAAATGATTTTTTCAGGAAGAATTTAGAAACCAAATAAAATAAAATGATTTTTTCAGGGAGAATTTAGAAAACAAATAAAACAAAAAAAGGCTTTCTATGGCCCACTGAGTGAGAGATGACGCACACAGGAGTCAGGAGTGGCACACAAGCCCAGAGGCCAATATTTATCTCCCACTGATTGATGTAGTGATTTTTTCAGGTAGATTTTGGAACCCAAATCAAGCTAAAAAAAATAATAGGCTTTCTATGGCCCACAATTGGAGAGAGAGAGAGAGAGATGGCACACCCAGGAGTCAAGACTGGCACACAAGCAGAAAGGGCAATATTAATCTCCCACTGATTTGTTTTTTTTTTTTGTTTTTTTCAGGGAGACTTTAGGAAAAAAAAATAATAGAATAAAATGATTTTTTCAGGAAGAATTTAGAAACCAAATAAAATAAAATGATTTTTTCAGGGAGAATTTAGAAAACAAATAAAACAAAAAAAGGCTTTCTATGGCCCACTGAGTGAGACATGACGCACACAGGAGTCAGGAGTGGCACACAAGCCCAGAGGCCAATATTTATCTCCCACTGATTGATGTAGTGATTTTTTCAGGTAGATTTTGGAACCCAAATCAAGCTAAAAAAAATAATAGGCTTTCTATGGCCCACAATTGGAGAGAGAGAGATGGCACACCCAGGAGTCAAGACTGGCACACAAGCAGAAAGGGCAATATTAATCTCCCACTGATTTGTTTTTTTTTGTTTTTTTTCAGGGAGACTTTAGGAAAAAAAAAATTGAATAAAATGATTTTTTCAGGAAGAATTTAGAAACCAAATAAAATAAAATGATTTTTTCAGGGAGAATTTAGAAAACAAATAAAACAAAAAAAGGCTTTCTATGGCCCACTGAGTGAGAGATGACGCACACAGGAGTCAGGAGTGGCACACAAGCCCAGAGGCCAATATTTATCTCCCACTGATTGATGTAGTGATTTTTTCAGGTAGATTTTGGAACCCAAATCAAGCTAAAAAAAATAATAGGCTTTCTATGGCCCACAATTGGAGAGAGAGAGATGGCACACCCAGGAGTCAAGACTGGCACACAAGCAGAAAGGGCAATATTAATCTCCCACTGATTTGTTTTTTTTTGTTTTTTTTCAGGGAGACTTTAGGAAAAAAAAAATTGAATAAAATGATTTTTTCAGGAAGAATTTAGAAACCAAATAAAATAAAATGATTTTTTCAGGGAGAATTTAGAAAACAAATAAAACAAAAAAAGGCTTTCTATGGCCCACTGAGTGAGAGATGACGCACACAGGAGTCAGGAGTGGCACACAAGCCCAGAGGCCAATATTTATCTCCCACTGATTGATGTAGTGATTTTTTCAGGTAGATTTTGGAACCCAAATCAAGCTAAAAAAAATAATAGGCTTTCTATGGCCCACAATTGGAGAGAGAGAGATGGCACACCCAGGAGTCAAGACTGGCACACAAGCAGAAAGGGCAATATTAATCTCCCACTGATTTGTTTTTTTTTGTTTTTTTTCAGGGAGACTTTAGGAAAAAAAAAATTGAATAAAATGATTTTTTCAGGAAGAATTTAGAAACCAAATAAAATAAAATGATTTTTTCAGGGAGAATTTAGAAAACAAATAAAACAAAAAAAGGCTTTCTATGGCCCACTGAGTGAGAGATGACGCACACAGGAGTCAGGAGTGGCACACAAGCCCAGAGGCCAATATTTATCTCCCACTTTTTTTTTTTTGTTCCAGGGAAAATTTATAAACCCAATAAAAAAAATAATAAATAGGCTTTCTATGGCCCACTATCTGAGAGACAGAGAGAGATGGCACGCTTAGGACTGGCACACAAGCCCAAAGGCCAATATTAATCTCCCTTTTTTATTTAAGGGAGAATTTATGAAATAAAAAAAAAATAAATAAATAGGCTTTCTATGGCCCACTATTTGTGAGAGAGATGGCACGCTCAGGACTGGCACACAAGCCCAGAGGCCAATATTAATCTCCCACTTTTTTTTTTTTTTCCAGGGAAAATTTATAAACCCAATAAAAAAATAAATAAATAAATAGGCTTTCTATGGCCCACTATCTGAGAGAGAGAGATGGCACGCTTAGGACTGGCACACAAGCCCAAAGGCCAATATTAATCTCCCACTGATTGATTTATTGATTTTTTCAGGTAGAATTTAGAACCCAAATAAAGCAAAAAAAAAAAATGGGCTTTCTATGGCCCACTGAGTGAGTGATGATGCACACAGGAGTCAGGAGTGGCACACAAGCCCTGAGGCCAATATTTTTCTCCCACTGATTGATGTAGTGATTTTTTCAGGTACATTTTAGAACCCAAATCAAGCAAAAAAATAAATAGGCTTTCTATGGCCCACTATTTGTGAGAGAGATGGCACGCTCAGGACTGGCACACAAGCCCAGAGGCCAATATTAATCTCCCACTTTTTTTTTTTTGGTTCCAGGGAAAATTTATAAACCCAATAAAAAAAAAAAAAATAGGCTTTCTATGGCCCACTATCTGAGAGAGAGAGGTGGCACGCTTAGGACTGGCACACAAGCCCAAAGCCCAATATTAATCTCCCACTGATTGATTTATTGATTTTTTTCAGGTAGAATTTAGAACCCAAATAAAGCAAAAAAAAAAAAATGGGCTTTCTATGGCCCACTGAGTGAGTGATGATGCACACAGGAGTCAGGAGTGGCACACAAGCCCTGAGGCCAATATTTTTCTCCCACTGATTGATGTAGTGATTTTTTCAGGTAGATTTTAGAACCAAAATCAAGCAAAAAAATAAATAGGCTTTCTATGGCCCACTGAGTGAGAGATGGCACACACAGGAGTCAAGAGTGGCACACAAGCCCTGAGGCCAATATTTTTCTCCCACTGATTGATGTAGTGATTTTTTCAGGTAGATTTTATAACCCAAATCAAGCAAAAAAATAAATAGGCTTTCTATGGCCCACTGAGTGAGAGATGACACAGACAGGGATGGCACTCTAGCAGAAATGTCAATCTTAATCTCCCACAAAAAAAAAAAAAAAAACAGGGAGTGTCCTTCAATTACTATCTCCCTGCAGTAATCTCAGCCAGGTATGGCAGGCAGCAATAAGGAGTGGACTGATGCACAAATTAAATAAAAAGTGTGTACAAACAAAAAAGATAGCTGTGCAGAAAGGAAGGAACAAGAGGATTTGTGCTTTGAAAAAAGCAGTTGGTTTGCACAGCGGCGTACACACAGCAATGCAGCTATCAGGGAGCCTTCTAGGGCAGCCCAATGAGCTACAGCGCTGAGGGGAAAAAAAAAAAAAAATGTAGCTTCCACTGTCCCTGCACACCGAAGGTGGTGTTGGACAGTGGAAATCGCTACAGCACAAGCGGTTTGGTGGTTAATGGACCCTGTCTAACGCTATCCCTGCTTCTGACGAAGCGGCAGCAACCTCTCCCTAAGCTCAGATCAGCAGCAGTAACATGGCGGTCGGCGGGAACGCCCCTTTATAGCCCCTGTGACGCCGCAGACAGCAAGCCAATCACTGCAATGCCCTTCTCTAAGATGGTGGGGACCAGGACCTATGTCATCACGCTGCCCACACTCTGCGTTTACCTTCATTGGCTGAGAAATGGCGCTTTTCGCGTCATTGAAACGCGACTTTAGCGCGAAAGTCGCGTACCGCATGGCCGACCCCGCACAGGGGTCGGATCGGGTTTCATGAAACCCGACTTTGCCAAAAGTCGGCGACTTTTGAAAATGAACGACCCGTTTCGCTCAACCCTAGTCATAGGCTATGTTGTGAGGTGAAATTTTAACCCCGCGCTTTCCAATTCACCAAACAATTTTGCCCCTATCTACATAATGGGGAAAAAGGTGAAAGGAAAAGTGTTGGAGGCGTCGAAGCTACAGCCACAAAATTTTGCACAGTCACACGTCTGGACCCCGAGAGCGTCATAGGCTATGTTGTGAGGTGAAATTTTAACCCCGCGCTTTCCAATTCACCAAACTATTTTTCCCCTATCTACATAATGGGAAAAAAAGTGAAAGGAAAAGTGTTGGAAGCGTCGCAGCTACAGCAACAAAATTTTGCACAGTCACACGTCTGGACCCTGAGAGCGTCATAGGCTACGTTGTGAGGTGAAATTTTAACCCCGCGCTTTCCAATTCACCAAACAATTTTGCCCCTATCTACATAATGGGGAAAAAAGTGAAAGGAAAAGTGTTGGAGGCGTCGCAGCTACAGAAACAAAATTTTGCACAGTCACACGTCTGGACCCTGAGAGCGTCATAGGCTACGTTGTGAGGTGAAATTTTAACCCCGCGCTTTCCAATTCACCAAACTATTTTTCCCCTATCTACATAATGGGGAAAAGTGAAAGGAAAAGTGTTGGAGGCAAATTGACAGCTGCCATGTGATGTGAACAAGGGGGACTTAAAGAATGAGAGCGATGGCGCCAAAGAGTATATACCGATCAGTTGCTAAGGTGGGGCCCCGACATGAGATACTCACCACACATGGGGATATGAACACACACACAAAATGCGCCACACACTACCACGTGCTTGAACACATATACCACCCTCAGCACACATTTCACCACACATACACCAACCTCGCCACATAAAAGTCGAAACACAAAAGTCGCCGCTCAAAACTCACCACGCGCAAAACTCGCCACATGCAAAAACTAGGCTCACGCAAAACTCGCCACAAGTGCAAAACTCACCTCATGGAAAACTCGCCACACGCAAAACTTGCACACGCGGAAAAATTGCCACATGCACAAAATTTGCAACACATGCAAAAGTTGCCTCACACAAAACTTGCACATACTCAAAAGGCACCAGACATAAAACTCACCACGTGCAAAACTCGCCATGCGCAAAACTTGCTGCACACAACTTGCTACACTAACCTGTCACATGCAACTCGACACATAAAAAGTTGCTACACGCATGTTGCCACACAAAACTCATCTCACAAAAGTCGCTACATGCATGTCGCCACACACAACTCAACACACACAACTTGACAGACGAAACTCACCCTAAAACACACACAAGTCTGGTATTAGCCTTCAAAAATAAAAATCTGATTAATAAGCAGACAAACTACAAGAGCAACAAATGTACCATATAGGAAATACAGCAGCTGTCAGTCACATGACCTGTCTATTATGTGTATGTGTGAGCTAATATATACTGCCAGGGGGAGGGCTTCCTGTTGGCTGGGGATTTATCAGGCTGCCAATTGATCTTACAAATACTGAGGTAAAAATACTGAGCAAATAACGTGTTAACAAGGTCTAATACAGGAGATCACACAGGTATATACTACATACAGGGGAGATGACACACAGATATATACTATATACAGGAGAGATGACACACAGGTATATACTATATAGAGGAGGAGATGACATACAGGTACATACTATATACAGGAGGAGATGACATACAGGTATATACTATATACAGGAGGAGATGACACACAGGTATATACTATATACAGGAGCAGATTACCTACAGGTATATACTATATACAGGAGGAGATGACATACAGGTATATGCTATATATAGAAGATGACATACAGGTATATACTATATACAGGAGGAGATGACACACAGATATATACTATATACAGGGGAGATGACACACAGGTATATACTATATACAGGAGGAGATGACATACAGGTATATACTATATATAGAAGGAGATGACATACAGGTATATACTATATATAGGAGGAGATGACATACAGGTATTTACTATATATAGGAGGAGATGACATACAGGTATATACTATATACAGGGGAGATGACACACAGCAGGTATATACTATATACAGGGGAGATGACATACAGGTATATACTATATACAGGAGATGACATACAGGTGTATACTATATATAAGGGAGATGACAAACATGTATATACTGAGGTGAAAATGAGAGGTGTGAGGTGAAAATGAAAAGGTGTGAGTGCAAAATGAGAGGAGTGAGGGAAAATAGTGTAGTGATCGGAAAATGACAGATGTGAGGTCGAAATGACAAGTGTTAGGCGGGAATGAGGAGTGAGGGAGAAAATGAGAGGTGTGAGGGAGAAAATGAGAGATGTGAGGGGGAAAATTAAAGATGTGATTGGGAAAATGAGAGGAGTGATGGGAAAATAAGAGAAGTGACGTGCTATAACTAACCACAGATATTTACTATGCCCAGGCAACGCCGGGCTCTTCAGCTAGTTTTTTATATAAAATAGTTTTTATTGTGTAAAAGCGCCAACACATAAAAAAAGATATAAATGAGGTATCGCTGTAATCGTACTGACCTGAAGAATAAAGCTGCTTTATTAATTTTACCACACGTGGAACGGTATAAACACCCCCCCTAAAAGAAATTCAGGAATTGCTGTTTTTGTTCATTCTGCCTCCCAAAAATCGGAATAAAAAGCGATCAAAAAATGTCATGTGCCCAAAAATGGTACCAATAAAAACGTCAACTCGTCCGGCAAAAAACAAGACCTCACATGACTCAGTGGGCCAAAATATGGATAAATTATAGCTCTCAAAATGTGGTGATGCAAAAACTTTTTTTTGCAATACAACGCGTCTTTTAGTGTGTGGCGACTGCCAATCATAAAAATTTGCCAAAAAAAATGCTATAAAAGTAAATCAAACCCCCCTTCATCACCCCCTTAGTTAGGGTAAAATAATTTTTTTTTTTAAATGTATTTATTTCCATTTTCCCATTAGGGTTAGGGTTAGGGTTGGGGCTAAACTTAGGGTTGGGGTAAGGGTTAGGGTTAGGGCTAGGGTTGGGGTTAGGGTGTGGGTTAGGGTTAGAGTTAGGATCGGGGTTGGGGTTAGGGTTCGGGTTGGGGCTAAAGTTAGGGTTGGGGCTAAAGTTAGGGTTAGGGTTGGGGCTAAAATTAGGGTTTGGATTACATTTACGGTTGGGATTAGGGTTGGGATTAGAGTTAGGGGTGTGGTTAGGGTTATGGTTGGGATTAGGGTTAGGGGTGGGTTTGGGTTAGGGTTTCAGTTAGAATTGGGGGGTTTCCACTGTTTAGGCATATCAGGGGCTCTCCAAACGCGACATGGTGTCCGATCTCAATTCCAGCAAATTCTGCGTTGAAAAACTAAAACAGTGCTCCTTCCCTTCCGAGCTCTCCGGTTCATCCAAACAGGGTTTTACCCCCACATTTGGAGACAAATTGGACAACAAATTTTGGGGTCCAATTTCTCCTGTTACTCTTGGGAAAATAGAAAACCGGGGGCTAAAAAATAATTTTTGTGGAAAAATAAAAGATTGTTTATTTTCACGGCTCTGCATTATAAACTGTAGTAAAACACTTCGGGGTTCAAAGTTCTCACAACACATCTAGATAAGTTCCTTGGGGGATCTAGTTTCCAATATGGGGTCACTTGTGGGGGGTTTCTACTGTTTGGGTATATCAGGGGCTTTGCAAATCTATTTACCAGGTCCTGCATCACTTTTCCAAATCTTCCAATGACTTTCCCCACCAGACTTCTGGGTACTCGAATGACGTCTTCCACAAAGCCCAGCCGACTTTCCTGGCATGCTCCAAACGTCGAGCTGCTTCCTTGTTCCTCAACAGGATCATTTGTTTCGTGCGAAGACATTGTAGGTGGATATCCTTCAGGACAGCTACCTGCTTAACTGTGACTTCCTTAGTGGACAGTATCACCAACTGTTTTGTCTCTGGGGCCCAGTTCACACTACATGCTTCCACTGTTTTCCTAAAGGCCTCATGCATACCCTCATTGGTACACACATCTTGCACATCTTCGGGTACATCTATCACACTCTTGAAGAGCGGGGTCTCACTCTCTTCATGGACGGACGGCTCCTGTCCTTCCATGGACCTTTCCATTAAGACATCTGCCATGACCGGGTGACTGTCTTGTTCTGCTTTTAGTGCCAATTCTTCCTCCGCTTTACACTCTTCCAGATTTCCGGTCAGGATGGGCACGGGCAGCTTCACCTCATTACCACTCTGGTACTGCCGCTGTGAGTCTTCGACTACCATCTTCTTCTCTTGTAGAAGACCACTTAATGCTTCTCTGAGCCCTTCCATATCTTCCCTTAAGGCTTTGTTCACACTTTGCCAGGTTGACAGGTGATGTTTGAGCTCAGAGACTTCCTCCTTCAGTTCATCTACTCTGTGCTCAGCTGCTTGTCTCAGATGCCATAACTCGGCCTGTAAATCTGTTACCTTTTGCTTCTCATGAGACAACTCATTAGCAAGATCATGGACCTCCTCTTTATCAACCTTCTCAGAGGGTGCAATTTGTTCAGTCCCTTTTCCTCTTATGTCTCCGGCGACGGGAGGAAGACTTGCCATTTGTACTTGAGTCAGCTATACTGCACTCTTTTTCGCTGGCGTCATCATCTGAATGGGAGTCACCACCACCCAATCGGTCATCCTGTGACCCGCAGTCGCTCCTTACACAGGTCATAATTTCTGTTATGGCTGCCCCTGCCATCCTGACTTTACCTTGTGGAGCACTGTCGTTCCCCTGTGTCAGTGTTTCTGTCCGCACAACCTCGTACTCCGCTCTAGTGGTTGCTACTGGTAATGAAACATCACATTCACCCCCAGAGTCTGTGTCACACCCCACGACATGGTGAACGCTCAAGTTGCTTTCTAATCGGGTGTCAGCTACACAGGTTTTATTTAACACACCACTACCAGTCATCTTGGGGTACATTTCAGGTGACATGTCCGTAAGTTGGGCAGACGCTCCCTCCCCACTGGTCAACACGACATTTGACCCTTCAACTTTGGGAGGAACACATGTTTTAAGGTACGCAACCCCACCAGCTGAGAGCGCTCCATTTACCTGTTGTAAAGAAGCTCCCTTCTCCCACAAGTCTGTGAAGAACTTAGAGTCCCGGCCAATTATCACTGGGCAGGGTAAGGTTGAGACTACGGCACATCATGGATTGCACGGTCCTTGGCCATCTCTAGGACCACCCTGACTACTGGATAACCCTTAGTGTGCCCATGGATGCAGGTGACCTCAACCTTCCTACCGGGTATTTCGAGTCCCTCAGGTGCAACCCTCAGTAGAGTCACTGGACCCCCAGAATCGACCAGTCCATACATTTTCATCTCATGCATCCACAGGGCACACCCCCGTAAACTTTCACCAGGTGAATAGTTCACACAACAGACCGGACACACATAACTCACAGGCCCTGGGCACCAATTTGTCTGTAGTACCTCTTTGGGATGCCCCACCCCCTTTTGGGAAACCACCCTTCCCCGTGATTCCACCTCTTTTTGGGCTATTATCCTTCTTCGGGTTACCGCCCCTATTTGGGACTCCGTCTCCTTTTGGGCAATCATCCCCATTTGGGTCACCGCCCCATTTAGGGACACCACACCTTCCCTGGGGTACACCCAATGGTACTCTCAGACCCCAGTTCGCAGCATGCACCAGAATGTCCCTGGGCTTGCACTGGCCCTTTAAGAGTCTGCACAACATGGAGAAAAAAAAAATTGTGCTCCAATACTTCACCAGCTCTTGCTGGCACTGCTACAGCTCCTTCTGCAGTCCCAAATCACTGGCACCTCGGGTGCTAATCACGAGCTGCTGCTACCGCCACTGCAGCTCCTGCTGCTGCGGAACCTCTTGCTACAACCACGCTGCATGGCTCAACCGCAGACTTCGTGGACCCATCGATCCACAGCAAGCCGCTTGTCACCTTCGTGACCCCGCCGAGCCACAGCAAGCCGCTTGTCACCTTCGTGACCCTGCCGAGCCACAGCAAACTTCGTGACCTCACTGAGCCACAGCAAGCGGACTGTTGTGAATTCTGTTGTCGAACTCCCTCCTGTGGTCGTGAATGGTACTTCGGCGAGTTCTGTCCATGGACTCCCTCTGGTGGCTGTGAGTGAAGCTGCTGCTTTTGAGGTTCCTTACACAGGTGACGTGGTTTATCCTTTGGTTGGCTGCTCTATTTAACTCCACTTAGATCGTTACTCCATGCCAGCTGTCAATGTTCCTGCATTGGTTCAGTTCACTCTTGGATCTTTCTGGTGACCTGTCTTCTCCAGCAGAAGCTAAGTTCCTGATAGTTATTATTTGTTCATTGTTTCCTTGTCCAGCTGGTTATCATGATTTTGTCTTGCTAGCTGGAAGCTCTGGGATGCAGAGTGGCATCTCCGCACCGTTAGTCGGTGCGGAAGTCTTTTTGCACACTCTGCGTGGTCTTTTGTAGTTTTTTGTGCTGACCGCAAAGATACCTTTCCTATCCTCTGTCTGTTTAGTAAGTCTGGCCTCCCTTTGCTGAAACCTGTTTCATTTCTGCGTTTGTGACTTTCATCTTTACTCACAGTCAATATATGTGGGGGGCTGCCTTTTCCTTTGGGGAATTTCTCTGAGGCAAGGTAGGCTTTATTTTCTATCTCTAGCGCTAGCTAGCTCTTAGGCTGTGAAGAGGCGTCTAGGGAGAGTCAGGAACGCTCCACGGCTATTTCTAGTTGTTGTGATAGGATTAGGGCCTGCTGTCAGCAGAGCTCCCACATCCCAGAGCTTGTCCTGTGTGAGTTTAACTATCAGGTTGTGCCGGTTGCTCCTAACCACCAGGTCATAACAGCGGACTTGAGAAAAAAAAACTTCACAGTCTATCACTGACCCCAGTCAGAACAGACTCCTGTCTGTTACACCCGGTTCTCAGATCGTTTACTCCTCTGGCTCAGATCAGCCAGCACTGCAACATGTGCTTCTTGGACCGTTGCCCGCATTCGAAACATACGCTACCTGAGTGTGTTGGGGACACTCGCTTGGCATAAGATTCAAGCACTCAGGCATGGTACCTCACATAAATCTGGTTTATTCAACTTCATTGACCACATGACGTACAGTCCATTGCTTTACATTTAATGATACAATAAGCACCTACTGTTTATGAAGGTACCTTACGGGAGCTCCTGCTCTACCTGCTGACTCCTTGTCAGTCGTCTCTTCCAGGTACGCTGACTCACGGGGATCACCAACTTGCCTGGCCGGCATATCTTAGTCAGTCCAGACCCACCGGAGGACTGTAGCTTCCCCACCCAGTAGCTGTCACTGGCTCTGTAGATCCCGGTCCTCACCTCGTGCTATTCAGGGATCCGGTCCTACTCCCAGGACCTCCCAACACCCAGGTTACACAGGATCACACAGGCGGCCAGTTCGGGTACTATTCAGGATGTCCATCCCCAGCTGGGACTGTTCAATACCCAGGCCACCAGTAGCAAAGTCCCACCTTGTGCTATTCAGGATTCCTACTCCCAGGAAATCCAACACATACTTCAGGACCTTCAGACCAACCATGTGACCCACACCCTGGTCACATTATATACGCTGAAACCACACCCCTGGGTGGGAGTGTGGATGTGTGGCTAGTTTGTCCCGCCCATCTCACACAACTAGCCTAGTAAGTCTCCCTTGCCTATTATACAACACTATACCAACTGTTGAGGGACTACAGGTCCCAGAATAACCACATTACATCAGACTTACCACGCAGACTCCCTCTGCGACACATATCGGCTATCAATCACATGACCAGTCACTGTTCCATCACAATTATGTCTCCAAGTGCACCTTGAAGTGCACATGCAGCGCCCCCTGGCTGTAACATTGGTCACTGCACCACAGAGACATTTATTAGCATCCTGGATAGGATCTGTGCACAGTATATACCAGGGGTGTCAAACTGCATTCCTCGAGGGCCTCAAACCATGCGTGTTTTCAAGATTTCCTTAGCACTGCACAAGGTGCTGGAATCATTCTCTGCAGGTGATTAAATTATCGCCTGTGCAATGCAAGGAAATCCTGAAAACATGACCTGTTTGAAGCCCTCGAGGAATGCAGTTTGACACCCCTGGTATATACCGTATGGGAATAAACATACCAGAAATAGGAGGAAACCAATATGGCTAAATAGAGCTGTAAGGTGCGCAATAAGTGACAAAAAGAAAGCATTTTGGAGAATTAAAGGAAATAGGTAGTGATGAGGCATTAAATAAATACAGAAAATAAAATAAAGTCTGTAAAAAGCAAATCAAGGCAGCAAAGATTGAGACAGAGAGACTCATTGCCAGAGAGAGTAAAAATAATCCCCAAATATTCTTTAACTACGTAAATAGTAAGAAACTAAAAAATGATAGTGTTGGTCCCCTTAAAAATAGTCTGGGTGACATGGTGGATGAGGATGAGGAAAAAGCCAATATGCTAAATGACTTTTTTCATCAGTATTTACAATAGAAAATCCCATGGCAGACAATATGATCAGTGATAACAAAAATTCCACATTAAGTGTCACCTACTTAACTCAGCAGGAAGTACGGCGGTGTCTAAAAATCACTAAAATTGACAAATCTCCGGCCCCGGATGGGATACACCCCTGAGTACTGCAGGAATTAAGTACAGTTATTGATAGATAGATTGATTGATAGGGTCTGTACCATAGGACTGGCGTATAGCAAATGTGGTGCCGATATTCAAAAAGGGGACAAAACTGAACTCAGAAATTATAGGCCAGTAAGCTTAACCTCTACTGTGGGTAAAATCCTGGAGGGCATTCTAAGGGATGCTATACTGGAGTATCTGAAGAGGAATAACCTCATGACCCAGTATCAGCACGGGTTTACTAGGGACCGTTCATGTCAGACTAATTTGATCAGCTTCTATGAAGAGGTAAGTTCCGGACTGGACCAAGGGAACCCAGTGGATGTAGTGTATATGGACTTTTCAAAAGCTTTTGATACGGTGCCACACAAAAGGTTGATACATAAAATGAGAATAATGGGGATAGGGGAAAATATGTGTAAGTGGGTTGAGAGCTGGCTCAGGGATAGGAAACAAAGGGTGGTTATTAATGGAGCACACTCGGACTGGGTCGCGGTTAGCAGTGGGGTACCACAGGGGTCAGTATTGGGCCCTCTTCTTTTTAACACATTTATTAATGACCTTGTAGGGGGCATTCAGAGTAGAATTTCAATATTTGCAGATGACACTAAACTCTGCAGGGTAATCAATACAGAGGAGGACAATTTTATATTACAGGATGATTTATGTAAACTAGAAGCTTGGGCTGATAAATGGAAAATGAGCTTTAATGGGGATAAACGTAAGGTCATGCACTTGGGTAGAAGTAATAAGATGTATAACTATGTGCTTAATTCTAATACTCTGGGCAAAACCGTCAATGAAAAAGACCTGGGTGTATGGGTGGATGACAAACTCATATTCAGTGGCCAGTGTCAGGCAGCTGCTACTAAGGCAAATAAAATAATGGGATGCATTAAAAGAGGCATAAATGCTCATGAGGAGAACATAATTTTACCTCTATACAAGTCACTTGTTCGACCACACTTAGAATACTGTGCACACTTCTGGTCTCCAGGGTGTATAAGAAAGACATAGCTGAACTAGAGCAGGTGCAGAGAAGAGTGACCAAGGTTATTAGAGGACTGGGGGGTCTGCAATACCAAGATAGGTTATTACACTTGGGGCTATTTAGTTTGGAAAAACGAAGACTAAGGGGTGACCTTATTTTAATGTATAAATATATGAGGGGACAGTACAAAGACCTTTCTGATGATCTTTTTAATCGTAGACCTGAGACAGGGACAAGGGGGCATCCTCTACGTCTGGAGGAAAGAAGGTTTAAGCATAATAACAGACGCGGATTCTTTACTGTAAGAGCAGTGAGACTATGGAACTCTCTGCCGTATGATGTTGTAATGAGTGATTTGTTACTTAAATTTAAGAGGGGACTGGATACCTTTCTGGAAAAGTATAATGTTACAGTAGATTCCTTGATAGGGCGTTGATCCAGAGAATTAGTCTGATTGCCGTATGTGGAGTCGGGAAGGAATTTTTTCCCCAATGTGGAGCTTACTCTTTGCCACGTGGGTTTTTTTTGCCTTCCTCTGGATCAACATGTTAGGGCATGTTAGGTTAGGCTATGGGTTGAACTAGATGGACTTAAAGTCTTCCTTCAACCTTAAGAACTATGTAACTATATAACTATGTAAGCTAATTATTCCAGCATATTTTACATTCAAAATGTCAAATGTCACTCCTTCCCTTCCAAGCCCTGCTGTGTGCCCAAACAGTAGATTTCCCCACATATGGAGTATCGGCATGCTCAGGAGAAATTGCACAACAAAATAGATGGTTCATTTTCTCTTGTTACCTGTGCAAAAGTAAAAAATATAGGTCTGAAGGAAAATTTTTGTGAAGAACAGTAAATATATATATTTTTTTCTTCCACATTCCTGTGAAGCACCTGAAGGGTTAATAAACTTCTTGAATGTGGTTTTGAGTGCCATGAGGGGTGCAGTTTTTAGAATGGTGTTATTTTTGTATATTTTCTGTCATATAAACCCCTCAAAGTCACTTCAAATGTGAGGTGGTCCCTAAAAAAATGGTTTTGCAAATTCTGTTGTAGAAATGAGAAATCGCTGGTCAACTTTTAACCCTTATAACTTCCTAACAAAAAAAAATTGTGTCTCCAAAATTGTGCTGATGTAAAGTAGACATGTGTAAAATGTTATTTCTTAACCATTTTGTGTGATATGACTCTCTGAATTAAGGGCATAAAAATTAAAAGTTTGAAAATTGCAAAAATTTTGCCAAATCTTAGTTTTTGCCCAAATAAATGCAAGTCATATCAAAGAAATTTTAATGCTATCATAAAGTACAATATGTCACGAGAAAACAGTCGCAGAATCACCAGGATCCGTTAATGCGTTCCAGAGTTATGACCTCATAAAGTGACAGAGGTCAGAATTGTAAAAATTGACCTGGTTTTTAAGGGGAAAACAGGCTTTGTCTTAAAAGGGTTAAAGTGGTTCTGCGAATGTTTACTGATGTCTTTACATAAGCTGATGTAGAATGAGGAGGACAGAACAATCACTAGTAGAGCTATCTGTCCCCATACAGTATCATATTATCAGCAGCATATCTGCATGTTTAAATGTTTACATGGGAAGATGTGCTGCTGAGAACAATGATTTTTTTTCCTAAACCATGCACAGCCACGCAAGTCCATTGACGTCATTGGGTTGTCTGTGTCATAGAGAACGGGTCCTTTAAAGAGTCACTCTTTGCAATCACTTATACTCTTACCAAGAGATGAGGATTCTGAACACAGAACTCACAATAGTTGAGAAAGACCAAAAAAAGTTTATTAAAATAGGTTTTAAGGTTTTACTAACTGAAGAGTCGATAAAAGGACATTTTCATAGGGTCACCTATTTAAATGTAATTTTCAACATAAAGCTCCTATATACTTCATACAAAAGTCTAATTTACACAAAAAAGTTAAATTTTAATTATTAAGCATCTTCCTGGTGCCAATAGTGGGGAGGCTGGTGGCTGGGCTCACTGGCCTTAGTTGGGTGGGTCCACACACCAATAAACTATACTGGTAAAGCAAAGACAAACCTAGCAAACCAAGCTTGGAAGGTCAAGGAGCATAAACAGGGATGTAGGAACAAGAGGGCACCATATGCCAGAGCCAGAGAAAAAACAAAGAAACGCTCACTAAAGAGCTACTAATCATACCACTTAAGTGCAATTGAACAATCAGCGATGAGTAAAAGGATATGGTGAGTTTAAATATTCCACTCATGGATCACCTAACAATGCTGAGGCAATGCCCAATCTCCAGAGGAAGAGGAAAAGGAGATTCCCACCACACACCTGTTCTAGTAGACACAGTGTCCCATGTCTCCTGGCAGCAGCTGACATTATGGAATCCGGTGTCCGAGATCCCTGAATAGCCTAAGTGCTGGGAGGAACAGCATCCTGCCTGTTATGACCTGGTGGTTAGGACAATAATGGACCTGGTGGTAAAGAGCACACGGAAAAACCTGATAGTTAATAATAATACAGGACAAGCTCTGGGACGTGGGAACTCTGCTGACCGCAATCCCTAATCCTATCACACACACTAGAAATAGCCGTGGATTGCTCCTGACGCTACCTATGCAACTCGTCACAGCCTAAGGAACTAGCTAGCCCTAAAGATAGAAAAATAAAGCCTACCTTGCCTCAGAGAAATTCCCCAAAGGAAAAGGCAGCCCCCCACATATAATGACTGTGAGTAAGATGAAAATCACAAACACAGAGATGAAATAGATTTAGCAAAGAGAGGCCCGACTTACTGAACAGACAGAGGATAGGAAAGGTAAATTTGCGGTCAGCACAAAAACTACAAAAACCACGCAGAGGGCGCAAAATGACCCTCCGCACCGACTCACGGTGCGGAGGCGCCCCTCTGCATCCCAGAGCTTCCAGCAAGCAAGACAAAAATCAAAATAGCAAGCTGGACAGAAAAATAGCAAACAAGAGAAAAAACAAGCAGGAACTTAGCTTCTGCTGGAGCAGACAGGTCACCAAAACGATCCAGGAGTGAACTAGACCAATACTGGAACATTGACAGGTGGCATGGAGCAATGATCTAAGTGGAGTTAAATAGAGCAGCCAGCTAACGAATTAACCTCGTCACCTATGGAAGGAAACTCAGAAGCCGCAGCCCCACTCACAACCACCAGAGGAAGCCCATGGACAGAACCAGCCGAAGTACCATTCATGACCACAGGAGGGAGCTTGACAACAGAATTCACAACAGTACCCCCCCCCTTGAGGAGGGGTCACCTGTTATGTAGGCAATCCAGTGACACAGTGTGCCAGCAATCAGAGCACATACAGTGATCTGACAATAACCCAAAAAACAATAGAACGAGCTCTGAGACGTGGAATCTCTGTAGACCGCAATACCTGAACCTATCCTAAACACAACTAAAGGCAGCTGTGGATTGCACCTGACACTACCTATGCAACTCGGCACAGCCTGAGGAGCTGACTAGCCTGAAGATAGAAAAACAAGCCTGACTTGCCTCAGAGAAATACCCCAAAGGAAAAGGCAGCCCCCCACATATAATGACTGTTAGCAAGATGAAAAGACAAACGTAGGGATGAAATAGATTCAGCAAAGTGAGGCCCGATATTCTAGATAGAGCGAGAATAGCAAAGAGAACTTTGCAGTCTACAAAAAACCCTAAAGCAAAAAACCACGCAAAGGGGGCAAAAAGACCCACCGTGCCGAACTAACGGCACGGCGGTACACCCTTTGCGTCTCAGAGCTTCCAGCAAAACGAATTAACAAGCTGGACAGAAAAAGTAGCAACAAAAGCAAAGAAGCACTTATCTAAGCAGAGCAGCAGGCCACAGGAAAGATCCAGAAGCTCAGATCCAACACTGGAACATTGACAAGGAGCAAGGAAGACAGAATCAGGTGGAGTTAAATAACAAAGCAGCCAACGAGCTCACCAGAACACCTGAGGGAGGAAGCTCAGAAGCTGCAGTACCACTTGTGACCACAGGAGTGAATTCAGCCACAGAATTCACAACAGTACCCCCCCCTTGAGGAGGGGTCACCGAACCCTCACCAGAGCCCCCAGGCCGACCAGGATGAGCCACATGAAAGGCACGAACAAGATCTGGAGCATGGACATCAGAGGCAAAAACCCAGGAATTATCTTCCTGAGCATAACCCTTCCATTTAAACAGATACTGGAGTTTCCGTCTAGAAACACGAGAATCCAAAATTTTCTCCACAATATACTCCAATTCCCCCTCCACCAAAACCGGGGCAGGAGGCTCAACAGATGGAACCATAGGTGCCACGTATCTCCGCAACAACGACCTATGGAATACATTATGTATGGAAAAGGAGTCTGGGAGGGTCAGACGAAAAGACACAGGATTGAGAATCTCAGAAATCCTATACGGACCAATAAAACGAGGTTTAAATTTAGGAGAGGAAACCTTCATAGGAATATGACGAGAAGATAACCAAACCAGATCCCCAACACGAAGTCGGGGACCCACACGGCGTCTGCGATTAGCGAAAAGTTGAGCCTTCTCCTGGGACAAGGTCAAATTGTGCACTACCTGAGTCCAGATCTGCTGCAACCTGTCCACCACAGAATCCACACCAGGACAGTCCGAAGACTCAACCTGTCCTGAAGAGAAACGAGGATGGAACCCAGAATTGCAGAAAAATGGAGAGACCAAGGTAGCCGAGTTGGCCCGATTATTAAGGGTGAACTCAGCCAACGGCAAAAAGGACACCCAATCATCCTGGTCTGCAGAAACAAAACATCTCAGATATGTTTCCAAGGTCTGATTGGTTCGTTCGGTCTGGCCATTAGTCTGAGGATGGAAAGCCGAGGAAAAAGATAGGTCAATGCCCATCCTACCACAAAAGGCTCGCCAAAACCTTGAAACAAACTGGGAACCTCTGTCAGAAACAATATTCTCAGGAATGCCATGCAAACGAACCACATGCTGGAAGAACAAAGGCACCAAATCAGAGGAGGAAGGCAATTTAACCAAGGGCACCAGATGGACCATTTTAGAAAAGCGATCACAGACCACCCAAATGACTGACATCTTTTGAGAAACGGGAAGGTCAGAAATGAAATCCATCGAAATATGTGTCCAAGGCCTCTTTGGGACCGGCAAGGGCAAAAGCAACCCACTGGCACGTGAACAGCAGGGCTTAGCCCTAGCACAAATCCCACAGGACTGCACAAAAGTACGTACATCCCGTGACAGAGATGGCCACCAGAAGGATCTAGCCACTAACTCTCTGGTACCAAAGATTCCAGGATGACCAGCCAACACCGAACAATGAAGTTCAGAGATAACTTTACTAGTCCACCTATCAGGGACGAACAGTTTCTCCGCCAGACAACGATCAGGTTTATTCGCCTGAAATTTTTGCAACACTCGCCGCAAATCAGGGGAGATGGCAGACACAATGACTCCTTCCTTGAGGATACTCGCCGGCTCAGATGAACCCGGAGAGTCGGGCACAAAACTCCTAGACAGAGCATCCGCCTTCACATTTTTAGAGCCCGGAAGGTACGAAATCACAAAATCGAAGCGGGCAAAAAATAACGACCAACGGGCCTGTCTAGGATTCAAGCGCTTGGCAGACTCGAGATAAGTAAGGTTCTTATGATCAGTCAATACCACCACGCGATGCTTAGCTCCTTCAAGCCAATGACGCCATTCCTCGAATGCCCACTTCATGGCCAGCAACTCTCGGTTGCCCACATCATAATTACGCTCAGCAGCCGAAAACTTCCTGGAAAAGAAAGCACATGGTTTCAACACTGAGCCACCAGAACCTCTCTGTGACAAAACCGCCCCTGCTCCAATCTCAGAAGCATCAACCTCGACCTGGAACGGAAGAGAAACATCTGGTTGACACAACACAGGGGCAGAACAAAAACGACGCTTCAACTCCTGAAAAGCTTCCACAGCAGCAGAAGACCAATTAACCAAATCAGCACCCTTCTTGGTCAAATCGGTCAATGGTTTGGCAATGCTAGAAAAATTACAGATGAAGCGACGATAAAAATTAGCAAAGCCCAGGAACTTTTGCAGACTTTTCAGAGATGTCGGCTGAGTCCAATCCTGGATGGCTTGGACCTTAACCGGATCCATCTCGATAGTAGAAGGGGAAAAGATGAACCCCAAAAATGAAACTTTCTGCACACCAAAGAGACACTTTGATCCCTTCACAAACAAAGAATTAGCACGCAGGACCTGGAAAACCATTCTGACCTGCTTCACATGAGAGTCCCAATCATCTGAGAAGATCAAAATGTCATCCAAGTAAACAATCAGGAATTTATCCAGATACTCACGGAAGATGTCATGCATAAAAGACTGAAACACAGATGGAGCATTGGCAAGTCCGAACGGCATCACTAGATACTCAAAATGACCCTCGGGCGTATTAAATGCAGTTTTCCATTCATCTCCTTGCCTGATTCTCACCAGATTATACGCACCACGAAGATCTATCTTAGTGAACCAACTAGCCCCCTTAATCCGAGCAAACAAGTCAGATAACAATGGCAAGGGATACTGAAATTTAACAGTGATTTTATTAAGAAGGCGGTGATCAATACACGGTCTCAGCGAACCATCCTTCTTGGCTACAAAAAAGAACCCTGCTCCCAGTGGTGATGACGATGGGCGAATATGTCCCTTCTCCAGGGATTCCTTCACATAACTGCGCATAGCGGCGTGTTCAGGCACGGATAAATTAAATAATCGACCTTTTGGGATTTTACTACCAGGAATCAAATTGATAGCACAATCACAATCCCTATGCGGAGGTAGGGCATCGGACTTGGGCTCTTCAAATACATCCTGATAATCAGACAAGAACTCTGGGACCTCAGAAGGAGTGGATGACGAAATAGACAAAAATGGAACATCACCATGTACCCCCTGACAACCCCAGCTGGATACCGACATAGAGTTCCAATCCAATACTGGATTATGGGTTTGCAGCCATGGCAACCCCAACACGACCACATCATGCAGATTATGTAGCACCAGAAAGCGAATAACTTCCTGATGTGCAGGAGCCATGCACATGGTCAGCTGGGTCCAGTACTGAGGTTTATTCTTGGCCAAAGGTGTAGCATCAATTCCTCTCAACGGAATAGGACACCGCAAAGGCTCCAAGAAAAACCCACAATGTTTAGCATAATCCAAATCCATCAGATTCAGTGCAGCGCCTGAATCCACAAACGCCATGACAGAATACGATGACAAAGAGCATATCAAGGTAATGGACAGAAGGAATTTGGATTGTACAGTACCAATGACGGCAGACCTATCGAACCGCTTAGTGCGCTTAGGACAATCAGAAATAGCATGAGTGGAATCACCACAGTAGAAACACAGACCATTGAGACGTCTGTGTTCTTGCCGTTCAACTCTGGTCATAGTCCTATCGCACTGCATAGGCTCAGGTTTAATCTTAGACAATACCGTCAAATGGTGCACAGATTTACGCTCGCGCAAGCGTCGACCGATCTGAATGGCCAAAGACATAGACTCATTCAAACCAGTAGGCATAGGAAAACCCACCATGACATCCTTAAGAGCCTCAGAGAGACCCTTTCTGAACAAAGCTGCCAGCGCAGATTCATTCCACAGAGTGAGTACTGACCACTTCCTAAATTTCTGACAATATAATTCTATATCATCCTGGCCCTGGCACAAAGCCAGCAAATTTTTCTCAGCCTGATCCACTGAATTAGGCTCATCGTAAAGTAATCCGAGCGCCAGGAAAAACGCATTGACATTACTCAATGCAGGGTCTCCTGGCGCAAGAGAAAATGCCCAGTCCTGAGGGTCGCCGCGCAAAAAAGAAATAATAATCAAAACCTGTTGAATAGGATTACCAGAAGAATGAGGTTTCAAGGCCAGAAATAGCTTACAATTATTTTTGAAATTAAGAAACTTAGTTCTATCACCAAAAAACAAATCAGGAATAGGAATTCTTGGTTCTAACATAGATTTCTGATCAATAGTATCTTGAATCCTTTGTACATTTGAGATCATCCATTGAAGAGCACAGACCCTGAATATCCATGTCCACACCTGTGTCCTGAAACACCCAAATGTCTAGGGGAAAAAAAAGACTGAACACAGAGCTGAGAAAAAAAAATGATGTCAGAACTTCTTTTTTCCCTCTATTGAGAATCATTAGGTGGGCTCCTTGTACTGTTATGTAGGCAATCCAGTGACACAGTGTGCCAGCAATCAGAGCACATACAGTGATCTGACAATAACCCAAAAAACAATAGAACGAGCTCTGAGACGTGGAATCTCTGTAGACCGCAATACCTGAACCTATCCTAAACACAACTAAAGGCAGCTGTGGATTGCGCCTGACACTACCTATGCAACTCGGCACAGCCTGAGGAGCTGACTAGCCTGAAGATAGAAAAACAAGCCTGACTTGCCTCAGAGAAATACCCCAAAGGAAAAGGCAGCCCCCCACATATAATGACTGTTAGCAAGATGAAAAGACAAACGTAGGGATGAAATAGATTCAGCAAAGTGAGGCCCGATATTCTAGATAGAGCGAGGATAGCAAAGAGAACTTTGCAGTCTACAAAAAACCCTAAAGCAAAAAACCACGCAAAGGGGGCAAAAAGACCCACCGTGCCGAACTAACGGCACGGCGGTACACCCTTTGCGTCTCAGAGCTTCCAGCAAAACGAATTAACAAGCTGGACAGAAAAAGTAGCAACAAATGCAAAGAAGCACTTATCTAAGCAGAGCAGCAGGCCACAGGAAAGATCCAGAAGCTCAGATCCAACACTGGAACATTGACAATGAGCAAGGAAGACAGAATCAGGTGGAGTTAAATAACAAAGCAGCCAACGAGCTCACCAGAACACCTGAGGGAGGAAGCTCAGAAGCTGCAGTACCACTTGTGACCACAGGAGTGAATTCAGCCACAGAATTCACAACAGTCACCGAACCCTCACCAGAGCCCCCAGGCCGATCAGGATGAGCCAAATGAAAGGCACAAACAAGATCGGCAGCATGAACATCAGAGGCAAAAACCCAGGAATTATCTTCCTGACCATAACCCTTCCACTTGACCAGGTACTGAAGTTTCCGTCTCGAAACACGAGAATCCAAAATCTTCTCTACCACATACTCCAACTCCCCCTTGACCAACACCGGGGCAGGAGGATCAATGAAGGGAACCATAGGCACCACGTATCTCCGCAACAACGACCTATGGAACACATCATGGATGGCAAAAGAAGCTGGAAGGGTCAAACGAAATGACACAGGATTGAGAACCTCAGATATCTTATACGGACCAATGAAACGAGGCTTAAACTTAGGAGAGGAAACCTTCATTGGAACGTGACGAGATGACAACCAAACCAAATCCCCAACACGAAGTCGGGGACCAACACAACGCCGGCGGTTAGCGAAACGTTGAGCCTTCTCCTGGGACAATGTCAAATTGTCCACCACATGAGTCCAAATCTGCTGCAACCTGTCCACCACAGTATCTACACCAGGACAGTCCGAAGACTTAACCTGCCCTGAGGATGGAAACCAGAATTGCAGAAAAACGGCAAAACCAAAGTAGCCGAGCTGGCCCGATTATTAAGGGCGAACTCAGCCAAAGGCAAAAAGGACACCCAATCATCCTGATCAGCAGAAACAAAGCATCTCAGATATGTTTCCAAAGTCTGATTAGTTCGTTCGGTTTGGCCATTAGTCTGAGGATGGAAAGCCGAGGAAAAAGACAAATCAATGCCCATCCTAGCACAAAAGGATCGCCAAAACCTCGAAACAAACTGGGAACCTCTGTCCGAAACGATGTTCTCCGGAATGCCATGTAAACGAACCACATGCTGGAAAAACAATGGCACCAAATCAGAGGAGGAAGGCAATTTAGACAAGGGTACCAAATGGACCATCTTAGAGAAGCGATCACAAACCACCCAAATGACCGACATCCTTTGAGAGATCCGAAATAAAATCCATAGAAATATGCGTCCAGGGCCTCTTCGGGACCGGCAAGGGCAAAAGCAACCCACTGGCACGAGAACAGCAGGGCTTAGCCCGAGCACAAGTCCCACAGGACTGCACAAAAGAACGCACATCCCGTGACAAAGATGGCCACCAAAAGGATCTAGCCACCAAATCTCTGGTACCAAAGATTCCAGGATGACCAGCCAACACCGAACTATGAACCTCAGAGATAACTCTACTAGTCCATTTATCAGGGACAAACAGTTTCTCCGCTGGGCAACGGTCAGGTCTATCAGCCTGAAATTTTTGCAGCACCCGCCGCAAATCAGAGGAGATGACAGACAAAATTACCCCCTCTCTGAGAATACCCGCCGGCTCAGGAACACCCGGAGAGTCGGGCACAAAACTCCTTGACAGGGCATCAGCCTTCACATTCTTAGAGCCCGGAAGGTACGAAACCACAAAATCAATACAGGAGAAAAATAGCGACCAACGAGCCTGTCTAGGATTCAACCGTTTGGCAGACTCGAGATAAGTCAAATTCTTGTGATCCGTCAAGACCACCACGCGATGCTTGGCTCCTTCAAGCCAATGACGCCACTCCTCGAATGCCCACTTCATGGCCAACAACTCTCGATTGCCAACATCATAATTGCGCTCAGCAGGAGAAAACTTTCCAGAAAAGAAGGCACATGGTTTCATCACCGAGCCATCAGAACTTCTTTGCGACAAAACAGCCCCTGCTCCAATCTCAGAAGCATCAACCTCGACCTGAAACGGGAGCAAAACATCTGGCTGGCACAACACAGGGGCAGAAGAAAAACGACACTTCAACTCCTGAAAAGCTTCCACAGCCGCAGAAGACCAATTGACCACATCAGCACCCTTCTTGGTCAAATCAGTCAACGGTTTAGCAACACTAGAAAAATTACTGATGAAGCGACGATAAAAATTAGCAAAGCCCAGGAACTTTTGCATACTCTTCACAGATGTCGGCTGAGTCCAATCATAAATGGCCTGTGTTGTGAAAGGTAATTCAGTACCACAATGGACATAGAGGTCAGCGCACATACAGTGACCTGGCAATAACCCAAAAAACAAGATCGAGCTCTGAGACGTGGGAACTCTGTTGACCGCAATCCCTAATCCTCTCAAACCACACTAAAGGCAGCCGTGGATTGCGCCTAACGCTCCCTATGCAACTCGGCACGGCCTGAGAAACTAGCTAGCCTGAAGATAGAAAATACGCCTACCTTGCCTCAGAGAAATACCCCAAAGGAAAAGGCAGCCCCCACATATAATGACTGTGAGTTAAGATGAAAAGACAAACGTAGAGATGAAATAGATTTAGCAAAGTGAGGCCCAACTTTCTGAACAGAGCGAGGATAGGAAAGGTAACTTTGCGATCAACACAAAACCCTACAAACACCACACAAAGGGGGCAAAAAGACCCTCCGTACCGAACTAACGGCACGGAGGTACACCCTCTGCGTCCCAGAGCTTCCAGCAAGCAGTAAAAAACAAATTGACAAGCTGGACAGAAAAAACAGCAAACAAATAGCAAAGAGGAACTTAGCTATGCAGAGCAGCAGGCCACAGGAACGATCCAGGAGGAAACAGGTCCAATACTAGAACATTGACTGGAGGCCAGGATCAAAGCACTAGGTGGAGTTAAATAGAGCAGCACCCAACGACTTCACCACATAACCTGAGGAAGGAAACTCAGAAGCCGCAGTACCACTTTCCTCCACCAACGGAAGCTCACAGAGAGAACCAGCCGAAGTACCACTCGTGACCACAGGAGGGAGCTCTGCCACAGAATTCACAACAGTACCCCCCCCTTGAGGTGGGGTCACCGAACCCTCACCAGAGCTCCCAGGACGACCAGGATGAGCCATATGAAAGGCACGAACAAGATCGGGAGCATGGACATCAGAGGCAAAGACCCAGGAATTATCTTCCTGAGCATAACCCTTCCACTTAACCAGATACTGGAGTTTCCGCCTTGAAACACGAGAATCCAAAATCTTCTCCACAATATACTCCAACTCCCCCTCCACCAAAACCGGGGCAGGAGGATCAACAGATGGAACCATAGGTGTCACGTATCTCCGCAACAATGACCTATGGAATACGTTATGTATGGAAAAAGAATCTGGAAGGGTCAGACGAAAAGACACAGGATTAAGAACCTCAGAAATCCTATACGGACCAATAAAACGAGGTTTAAACTTAGGAGAGGAAACCTTCATAGGAATATGATGAGAAGATAACCAAACCAAGTCCCCAACCCGAAGTCGGGGACCCACACAGCGCCTGCGATTAGCGAAACGTTGAGCCTTCTCCTGGGACAAAGTCAAATTGTCCACTACATGAGTCCAAATCTGCTGCAACCTGTCCACCACAGTATCCACACCAGGACAGTCCGAAGACTCAACCTGCCCTGAAGAGAAACGAGGATGGAACCCAGAGTTGCAGAAAAACGGTGAAACCAAGGTAGCCGAGCTGGCCCGATTATTAAGGGCGAACTCAGCCAAAGGCAAAAAGGACACCCAGTCATCCTGATCAGCAGAAACAAAGCATCTCAGATATGTTTCCAAGGTCTGATTGGTTCGTTCGGTCTGGCCATTAGTCTGAGGATGGAAAGCCGAGGAAAAAGACAAGTCAATGCCCATCCTACCACAAAAGGCTCACCAAAACCTCGAAACAAACTGGGAACCTCTGTCAGAAACGATGTTCTCTGGAATGCCATGTAAACGAACCACATGCTGGAAAAACAATGGCACCAAATCAGAGGAGGAAGGCAATTTAGACAAGGGTACCAAATGGACCATCTTAGAGAAGCGATCACAGACCACCCAAATGACTGACATCTTTTGAGAGACGGGAAGATCTGAAATAAAATCCATAGAGATATGTGTCCAAGGCCTCTTCGGGACCGGCAAGGGCAAAAGCAACCCACTGGCACGAGAACAGCAGGGCTTAGCCCGAGCACAAATCCCACAGGACTGCACAAAAGTACGCACATCCCGCGACAGAGATGGCCATCAAAAGGATCTAACCACCAACTCTCTGGTACCAAAGATTCCAGGATGACCAGCCAACACCGAACAATGACCCTCAGAGATAACTTTATTCGTCCACCTATCAGGGACAAACAGTTTCTCCGCTGGGCAACGATCAGGTTTATTAGCCTGAAATTTTTGCAGCACCCGCCGCAAATCAGGGGTGATGGCAGACACAATTACTGCCTCTTTGAGGATACCCGCCGGCTCAGATACACCCGGAGAGTCGGGCACAAAACTCCTAGACAGAGCATCCGCCTTCACATTTTTAGAGCCCGGAAGGTATGAAATCACAAAGTCAAAACGGGCAAAAAACAACGACCAACGAGCTTGTCTAGGATTTAACCGCTTGGCGGACTCGAGATAAGTCAAGTTCTTATGATCAGTCAAGACCACCACGCGATGCTTAGCTCCTTCAAGCCAATGACGCCACTCCTCGAATGCCCACTTCATGGCCAGCAACTCTCGATTGCCCACATCATAATTTCGCTCAGCAGGCGAAAACTTCCTGGAAAAGAAGGCGCATGGTTTCATCACCGAGCAATCAAAACTTCTCTGCGACAAAACAGCCCCTGCTCCAATCTCAGAAGCATCAACCTCGACCTGGAACGGAAGCGAAACATCTGGTTGACACAACACAGGGGCAGAAGAAAAACGATGCTTCAACTCTTGAAAAGCTTCCACCGCAGCAGAAGACCAATTGACCAAATCACCACCTTTCTTGGTCAAATCGGTCAATGGTTTAGCAATACTAGAAAAATTGCAGATGAAGCGACGATAAAAATTAGCAAAGCCCAGGAACTTTTGCAGACTTTTCAGAGATGTCGGCTGAGTCCAATTATGGATGGCTTGGACCTTAACAGGGTCCATCTCGATAGTAGAAGGGGAAAAGATGAACCCCAAAAATGAAACCTTCTGAACACCAAAGAGACACTTTGATCCCTTCACAAACAAAGAATTAGCACGCAGGACCTGAAACACCGTTCTGACCTGCTTCATATGAGACTCCCAATCATCCGAGAAGATCAAAATGTCATCTAAGTACACAATCAGGAATTTATCCAGGTACTCTCGGAAGATGTCATGCATAAAGGACTGAAACACTGATGGAGCATTGGCAAGTCCGAATGGCATTACTAGATACTCAAAATGGCCCTCGGGCGTATTAAATGCAGTTTTCCACTCATCGCCTCGCTTAATACGCACAAGATTATACGCACCACGAAGATCTATCTTGGTGAACCAACTAGCCCCCTTAATCCGAGCAAACAAATCAGATAACAATGGCAAGGGGTACTGAAATTTAACCGTGATCTTATTTAGAAGGCGGTAATCTATACAAGGTCTCAGTGAACCATCCTTCTTGGCTACAAAAAAGAACCCTGCTCCTAATGGCGACGATGACGGGCGAATATGCCCCTTCTCCAAAGACTCCTTCACATAACTCCGCATAGCGGCGTGCTCAGGCACAGATAAATTAAACAGTTGACCTTTTGGGAATTTACTACCAGGAATCAAATCGATAGCACAATCACAATCCCTATGCGGAGGTAGGGTATCGGACTTGGGCTCATCAAATAAATCCCGGTAATCAGACAAGAACTCAGGAACCTCAGAAGGGGTGGATGACGAAATAGTCTGAAATGGGACATCACCATGTACCCCCTGACAACCCCAGCTGGACACAGACATGGATTTCCAATCTAATACTGGATTATGGACTTGTAGCCATGGCAACCCCAACGCGACCACATCATGCAGATTATGCAACACCAGAAAGCGAATAACCTCCTGATGTGCAGGAGCCATGCACATGGTCAGCTGGGTCCAGTACTGAGGCTTATTCTTGGCCAAAGGCGTAGCATCAATTCCTCTCAATGGAATAGGACACTGCAAGGGCTCCAAGAAAAACCCACAACGCCTAGCATACTCCAAGTCCATCAAATTCAGAGCAGCGCCTGAGTCCACAAATGCCATGACAGAATACGATGACAAAGAGCAGATCAAGGTAACAGACAAAAGAAATTTTGACTGTACCGTACCAATGGTGGCAGACCTAGCGAACCGCTTAGTGCGCTTAGGACAATCAGAGATAGCATGAGTGGAATCACCACAGTAGAAACACAGCCCATTGAGACGTCTGTGTTCTTGCCGTTCAACTCTGGTCAAAGTCCTATCGCACTGCATAGGCTCAGGTTTAAGCTCAGGTAATACCGCCAAATGGTGCACAGATTTACGCTCGCGCAAGCGTCGACCGATCTGAATGGCCAAAGACATAGACTCATTCAGACCAGCAGGCATAGGAAATCCCACCATGACATCCTTAAGGGCTTCAGAGAGACCTTTTCTGAAAATAGCTGCGAGCGCACCTTCACTCCACTGAGTGAGTACGGACCACTTTCTAAATTTCTGACAATATACCTCTATTTCATCCTGACCCTGACACAGAGCCAGCAAATTCTTCTCTGCCTGATCCACAGAATTAGGCTCATCGTACAGCAATCCGAGCGCCAGGAAAAATGCATCGATATTACTTAATGCAGGATCTCCTGACGCAAGAGAAAATGCCCAGTCCTGAGGGTCGCCACGCAAAAAAGAAATAACGATCCTAACTTGTTGAACTGGGTCACCAGAGGAGCGAGGTTTCAAAGCCAGAAATAGTTTACAATTATTTTTGAAACTCAGAAATTTAGTTCTATCTCCAAAAAACAAATCAGGAATAGGAATTCTCGGTTCTAACATAGAATTCTGAACCACAAAGTCTTGAATACCTTGTACTCTTGCCGTGAGCTGATCCACACATGAAGACAGACCTTTAATGTCCATTGCTACACCTGTGTCCTGAACCACCCAAATGTCTAGGGGGGAAAAAAGGCAAAACACAGTGCAAAGAAAAAAAAATGGTCTCAGAACTTCTTTTTTCCCTCTATTGGGAATCATTAGTACTTTAGGCCTCCAGTACTGTTGTGAAAGGTAATTCAGTACCACAATGGACATAGAGGTCAGCGCACATACAGTGACCTGGCGATAACCCAAAAAACAAGAACGAGCTCTGAGACGTGGGAACTCTGTTGACCGCAATCCCTAATCCTCTCAAACCACACTAAAGGCAGCCGTGGATTGCGCCTAACGCTCCCTATGCAACTCGGCACGGCCTGAGAAACTAGCTAGCCTGAAGATAAAAAATAAGCCTACCTTGCCTCAGAGAAATACCCCAAAGGAAAAGGCAGCCCCCACATATAATGACTGTGAGTTAAGATGAAAAGACAAACGTAGAGATGAAATAGATTTAGCAAAGTGAGGCCCAACTTTCTGAACAGAGCGAGGATAGGAAAGGTAACTTTGCGATCAACACAAAACCCTACAAACACCACGCAAAGGGGGCAAAAAGACCCTCCGTACCGAACTAACGGCACGGAGGTACACCCTCTGCGTCCCAGAGCTTCCAGCAAGCAGTAAAAAACAAATTGACAAGCTGGACAGAAAAAACAGCAAACAAATAGCAAAGAGGAACTTAGCTATGCAGTGCAGCAGGCCACAGGAACGATCCAGGAGGAAACAGGTCCAATACTAGAACATTGACTGGAGGCCAGGATCAAAGCACTAGGTGGAGTTAAATAGAGCAGCACCCAACGACTTCACCACATCACCTGAGGAAGGAAACTCAGAAGCCGCAGTACCACTTTCCTCCACCAACGGAAGCTCACAGAGAGAACCAGCCGAAGTACCACTCGTGACCACAGGAGGGAGCTCTGCCACAGAATTCACAACAGGCCTGGACCTTAACAGGGTCCATCTCGATAGTAGAAGGGGAAAAAATGAAACCCAAAAATGAAACCTTCTGAACTCCAAAGAGACACTTTGACCCCTTCACAAACAAAGAATTCGCACGAAGGACCTGGAACACCATTCTGACCTGCTTCACGTGAGACTCCCAATCATCCGAGAAGACCAAAATATCATCCAAATATACAATCAGGAATTTATCCAGGTACTCTCGGAAGATGTCATGCATAAAGGACTGAAATACTGATGGAGCATTGGAAAGCCCGAATGGTATGACCAGGTACTCAAAATGGCCCTCGGGCGTATTAAATGCTGTTTTCCATTCATCGCCCTGTTTAATACGCACAAGATTATACGCCCCTCGAAGATCTATCTTGGTGAACCAACTAGGCCCTTTAATACGAGCAAACAAATCAGACAGCAGCGGCAAAGGATACTGAAACCTGACTGTAATTTTATTAACAAGACGGTAATCAATACAAGGTCTCAAAGAACCATCCTTCTTGGCCACAAAAAAGAACCCTGCTCCTAACGGTGATGACGACGGGCGAATATGACCTTTCTCCAAGGATTCCTTTATATAACTCCGCATAGCGGCGTGTTCTGGCACAGATAAATTGAACAGTCGGCCCTTAGGAAACTTACTACCAGGAATTAAATTAATAGCACAATCACAATCCCTATGAGGAGGTAGGGCACTGGATTTGGGCTCATCAAATACATCCCGGTAATCCGACAAAAACTCTGGGACTTCAGAAGGGGTGGATGACGAAATAGACACACATGGAACATCACCATGTACCCCCTGACAACCCCAGCTGGACACAGACATAGATTTCCAATCCAATACTGGATTATGGACTTGTAGCTATGGCAACCCCAAAACGACCACATCATGCAGATTATGCAACACCAAAAAGCGAATATCCTCCTGATGTGCAGGAGCCATGCACATGGTCAATTGGGTCCAGTACTGAGGCTTATTCTTGGCCAAAGGTGTAGCATCAATTCCTCTCAATGGAATAGGATACTGCAAGGGCTCCAAGAAAAAACCACAGCGCCTAGCAAACTCCAAGTCCATCAAATTCAGGGCAGCGCCTGAATCCACAAATGCCATAACAGAATAGGATGACAAAGAGCAAATCAGAGTAACGGATAAAAGAAATTTCGACTGTACCGTACCAATGGTGGCAGACCTAGCGAACCGCTTAGTGCGCTTAGGACAATCGGAGATAGCATGAGTGGAATCACCACAGTAAAAGCACAACCCATTCCGACGTCTGTGTTCTTGCCGTTCAGCTCTGGTCAAAGTCCTATCACATTGCATAGGCTCAGGTCTATGCTCAGATAATACCGCCAAATGGTGCACAGCTTTACGCTCACGCAAGCGTCGATCGATCTGAATGGCCAAAGACATAGACTCATTCAGACCAGCAGGCATGGGAAATCCCACCATGACATCCTTAAGGGCTTCAGAGAGACCCTTTCTGAAAATTGCTGCCAGGGCACATTCATTCCACTGAGTGAGTACAGACCACTTCCTAAACTTTTGACAATATATCTCTACCTCATCCTGACCCTGACACAGAGCCAGCAAGATTTTCTCTTCCTGATCCACTGAATTTGGTTCATCATAAAGCAATCCAAGCGCCAGAAAAACCGCATCAACATCACGCAATGCCAGATCTCCTGGCGCAAGGGAAAATGCCCAGTCTTGAGGGTCACCACGTAACAAAGAAATAATGATTTTCACTTGTTGAACAGGGTCACCTGAGGAGCGAGGTTTCAAAGCAAGAAACAATTTACAATTATTTTTGAAATTCAGAAACTTAGATCTATCCCCAAAAAACAAATCAGGAATTGGAATCCTAGGCTCTGACATCGGATTCTGAACCACAAAATCTTGAATGTTTTGTACCCTTGCAGTGAGATTATCCATCCAAGAGGACAGACCTTGAATGTCCGTATCTACACCTGTATCCTGAACCACCCAGAGGTCTAGGGGAAAAGAAAGGCAAAACACAGTGCAAAGAAAAAAAAATGGTCTCAGAACTTCTCTTATCCCTCTATTGAGATGCATTAATACTTTGGGCCACCTGTACTGTTATGACCTGGTGGTTAGGACAATAATGGACCTGGTGGTAAAGAGCACACGGAAAGACCTGATAGTTAATAATAATACAGGACAAGCTCTGGGACGTGGGAACTCTGCTGACCGCAATCCCTAATCCTATCACACACACTAGAAATAGCCGTGGATTGCTCCTGACGCTACCTATGCAACTCGTCACAGCCTAAGGAACTAGCTAGCCCTAAAGATAGAAAAATAAAGCCTACCTTGCCTCAGAGAAATTCCCCAAAGGAAAAGGCAGCCCCCCACATATAATGACTGTGAGTAAGATGAAAATCACAAACACAGAGATGAAATAGATTTAGCAAAGAGAGGCCCGACTTACTGAACAGACAGAGGATAGGAAAGGTAACTTTGCGGTCAGCACAAATACTACAAAAACCACACAGAGGGCGCAAAAAGACCCTCCGCACCGACTCACGGTGCGGAGGCGCCCCTCTGCATCCCAGAGCTTCCAGCAAGCAAGACAAAAATCAAAATAGCAAGCTGGACAGAAAATTAGCAAACAAGAGAAAAACAAGCAGGAACTTAGCTTCTGCTGGAGCAGACAGGTCACCAAAACGATCCAGAAGTGAACTAGACCAATACTGGATCATTGACAGGTGGCATGGAGCAATGATCTAAGTGGAGTTAAATAGAGCAGCCAGCTAACGAATTAACCTCGTCACCTGTGGAAGGAAACTCAGAAGCCGCAGCCCCACTCACAACCACCAGAGGAAGCCCATGGACAGAACCAGCCGAAGTACCATTCATGACCACAGGAGGGAGATTGACAACAGAATTCACAACACCTGCCTCCCAACCACACCATGACGTGAGGCAAATCCCCTGGAACGGAGTACACGGGCAAGGCAGGGCCTGCACTGGCCCAAGCTCCCTGAAGGTGACACCTCACCCCTTCCCAACTGCCTGACACCTTTGTTTGTAGCAGACTATGATTGATATTCTAGATGTACAAAATGTGGTATCCCAGTAACTCAACACATCACACCTCCATTTGTTTTCCTCTGACACTGAATTTAAAGTTGCACTAATGTTCATTTATACACCACTGTAATTATTAGGAATATGGTTTGTTTTTATCTAACACAGGATCCTATCCCTTTTCAAGATGTTGGAGGTAGCATTGCAGGAAAATGGACATACTTTCAGCTGCTTTGTTTGGCTACAGTAAGTTTTGGTAAGGTGCTTTTATGTCTTACTATAATATTTACAAATGGAAAAATACTGATAAAATTATTTTATCCTCAAAGAATACCATAGTAATATACTGAATGGCGTCCTGAGGGTCACAAAAGAGCATGAAAAAGTGCTAGTCTTTACTGCAGTCTATATTGTTATTCCCAGGTAAAGAATTCCAGCCCACTTGCATCATTATGCTATTAGAAGAGGGTTCAGATTGCCAGAATAGGATTGCCAATGTAACAAGTAGTGTTAAGCCACCTCCCTAGTGTTCGGTTCGGTTCGTCGAACAGGGACGTGTTCGACGAATATTCGTCAAACGTTCGATGAACACCGTCGAACCCTATTGAAACCAATGGCAGGCACACACAAACACATACATACCATGGAAAACACATAGAAAACACCTTAAAAGGTGTCCAAAAGCTGACAAACTGCTCAGAAGATACAACAAACACACGGAAAAGTCACAACTACATATAGTCATGCGAAAAGAAAAGAGGTGGAGGAGTAAAAGGAGGAGTAGACACAAATATAGTCACGTAATGCCCTTCTAAAATCAAGAAAGGCTGGAGTAAAAATCTAAAATCACTCTACCAACACCCAGAGGTCTTGAAAAAATAAATAAAAAAGAAATTTCTTTAGGTAGAATGGCGGCGGGTCCATTCAGAACACTTTCCTTAGAAGACGTAGTGGTACCCCCATTGGGAGTTGTGCCAAAAAATGTACCCAATACATTTTTATTTATTATTATTATACATTTTTATAGCGCCATTTATTCCATGGCGCTTTACATGTGAATACGGGGCAAATATAGACAAATACATTAAACATGAGCAGATAACAAGGCACACGAGTACATAAGGAGGGAGGACCCTGCCCGCGAGGGCTCACAGTCTGCAGGGGGTGGGTGAGGATACACTAGGAGAGGGAAGAGCTGGCTGTGCGGCTGTTCAGTAGGTTGAGGATCACTGCAGGCTGTAGGCTTGTCGGAAGAGATGAGTCTTCAGGTTCTTTTTGAAGGTTTCTATGGTAGGCGCAAGTCTGATGTGTTGGGGTAGAGAGTTCCAGAGTATGGGGGAAGCACGGGAGAAGTCTTGGATGCGGTTATGGGAAGAAGAGATGAGAGGGGAGTAGAGAAGGAGGTCTTGGGAGGACCGGAGGTCGCGTGTAGGTAGGTACCGGGAGACCATGTCACAGATGTATGGAGGAGACAGGTTGTGGATGGCTTTGTATGTCAGTGTGAGGGTTTTGAACTGGAGTCTCTGGGCGATAGGAAGCCAGTGAAGGGCTTGACACAGGGGAGAGGCTGGGGAATAGCGGGGGGACAGGTGGATTAGTCGGGCAGCAGAGTGTAGGATGGATTGGAGTGGTGCCAGAGTGCTAGAGGGGAGTCCAGAGAGTAGGAGGTTGCAGTAGTCGAGGCGGGAGATGATAAGGGCATGCACTAGCGTTTTTGCAGTGTTGCGGTCAAGGAAAGCACGGATCCGGGAAATATTTTTGAGTTTGAGACGACAGGAGGAGGCAAGGGCTTGGATATGTGGCTTGAAAGAGAGGGCAGAGTCGAGGATCACCCCGAGGCACCGGGCGTGTGGGACTGGGGATAGTGAGCAGCCATTGACATTGATGGATAGGTCTGGTGGAGGGGTAGAGTGAGATGGGGGAAAGATGATGAATTCTGTTTTGTCCATGTTCAGTTGTAGAAAGCGAGCAGAAAAGAAGGCTGAAATGGCAGACAGACAGTGCGGGATTTTGGTAAGCAAGGAGGAGAGGTCAGGTCCGGAGAGGTAGATCTGCGTGTCGTCAGCGTAGAGATGGTACTGCATACCGTGGGATTCTATGAGCTGTCCCAGGCCGAAAGTGTAGATGGAGAAGAGTAGGGGTCCTAGAACAGAGCCTTGAGGAACACCGACTGACAAGGGGCGAAGTGAGGAGGTGGTGTGGGGGAGGGAGACACTGAATGTTCGGTCTGTCAGATATAACGAGATCCAGGAAAGGGCCAAGTCTGTGATGCCAAGGGATGAGAGGATTTGTAGCAAAAGGGAGTGGTCTACAGTGTCAAAGGCAGAAGACAAGTCCAGGAGAAGGAGGACAGAGTAGTGTCGCTTGCTCCTGGCAGTTAGTAGGTCATTGGTGACTTTAGTTAGGGCAGTTTCAGTTGAGTGATGGGAACGGAAGCCTGATTGTAACCGATCAAAGAGGGAGCAGGAGGAGAAGTGGGAGGACAGTTCAAGATGGACGTGTTGCTCCAGCAATTTGGAGGCATAAGGGAGAAGAGATATCGGGCGATAGCTAGACACAGAGGATGGGTCGAGGGAGGGCTTTTTGAGGATGGGTGTGATCTTGGCATGCTTGAAGGATGAGGGAAAGACACCTGTTGTGAGTGAGAGGTTGAAGAGGTGCGTTAGGGTTGGGATGAAGACCGTGGAAAGGTTAGGGATGAGGTGGGATGGGAGCGGGTCAAGCGTGCAGGTGGTGAGGTGTGATCTTGACAGGAGGGTGGAGAGCTGATCTTCTGTCATGGTGGAGAAGCTGGTTTTGGAGGAGCAGGGTTGAGCAGCTAAGAGGGGCAGTGGGCGCTGTGGGCCAAAGCTTTCTCTGATCGTATCGATCTTCTGTTTAAAGAAAGAGGCGAAGTCATCAGCAGAAATGAGGGGGGAAGGAGGAGGTGCGGGGGGACGGAGTAGAGAATTGAAAGTGTTGAAAAGCTGTTTAGGGTTGTGGGACAGGGAGGATATGAGGGATGAGAAGTAAGTTTGTTTTGCGGCAGTGAGCGCAGACTTGAAGCTGGCGAGGGACTGCTTGTATGCAGTGAAGTGGTCGGCAGAGTGGGATCGCTTCCATCTCCGCTCAGCAATCCTGGAAGCCCGTCTCAATTCTTTGGTCAGGCTGGTCAGCCAGGGCTGCCTGTTAATTGTACGAGTTTTACTATGCATGAGTGGGGCGGCCGAATCGAGTGTTGTTGTTATTGTGGTGTTATAAAAAGTGGCAGCAGCATCTGTGTCATGAAGGGAAGCTATGTCTGTGAGAGGGAGAAGGGACTCAGAGAGTGATTGTAAGTTGAGATGTTTGAGATTTCGGCGAGGGTGAGTGAGTTTGTGGAGTGGGGGTTGCACACTAGGAGAGGAGAGGGACGAGAATGTCAGTAGGTTGTGGTCAGACAGGGGGAGGGGTGTGTTAGTGAGGTTAGTAAGGGAGCAGAGGCGGGTGAAGATGAGGTCCAGCGTGTGGCCATCTTTGTGAGTGGCCTCAGAGGACCATTGAGTGAGGCCAAAGGAGGCAGTCAGTGATAAAAGTTTAGAGGTAGCTGAGGTGAAAGTGTCAATGGGGACATTGAAATCACCCATGATGATAGTGGGGATGTCAACAGAGAGGAAATGAAGTAGCCAGGTGGTGAAGTGGTCGAGAAAGGTGGAGATGGCTAGTTCTGGGGGGCGGTAGATGACAGCCAGCTGGAGGTTGGAGGGGGTATAGATGCGGACAGAGTGCACCTCAAACGAGGGAAGAGTAGCGGAGGGTGGTAGCGGGATTGGAGTAAAGGAGCAGGTGTCGGACAGGAGCAAGCCAACTCCTCCACCGCGTTTGTTGCTGGGGCGAGGGGTGTGAGAGAGGTGGAATCCGCCATAGGAGAGCGCAGCTGGAGAGGCCGAGTCAGAGGGGGTGAGCCAGGTTTCAGTGAGGCCGAGGAAGGAGAGTTTGTTGGTGATGAAGAGGTCATGGATAAATGGCAGTTTGTTGCAGATGGAGCGTGCGTTCCATAGTGCTCCAAGTAGGGGGAGCGGGGGAGTGGGGGCTGGATGAATGGGTATGAGGTTGTCGTGGTTGGGAAAACGTGCGGAGGATCGTGGCAGGGGGTTAGAAACGAGTGTGGGGATGAATTGGGGAGGGCCGGGATTTGGGGATATGTCACCAGCAATGAGGAGTAACAGACAGATCATTAGAAGGTGGGAGCAGGATAGGACATGATGTGGCCGTGTGTGTCTGGAGAAAAAGGATTGTATGTGGAGGAACAGTTCTGAGGGGAAGGTGAGATGGCTGGGGAGTATGGAGGAAGAAATGACTAGTTCCTTACTAGGTGGAGTGATTGCAGGAGATTGTAAGAAGGAAAGTAGTATGGGGGTGAAAGAGAGTAGAAACCAAAACATTATAGTGGTTGGTGTTCTGTTACCTTCCAGTCAATTCCAGTCCAATTCAGTCTAATTCAGAATCATAATTAAAAAGATGTAATTTAAAAGATGGAAGTTAAAAGATGATTTTCAGCAGACTGAGTCTATAGCAGACTCCTGCATGTGAATATATCCCCAGTTAAGGGCAATCAGGTGTGAATGAGGGGGTGGTTGGGTATGGGAGACCAGATGTAGAGAGTTAAGCAAAGGTCATAAAGTGAGGGAGGGGTAAGACTGACCACTCAAAGAGATGCCAGGATCACACAATGAGAGACATGAAAACAGGTCGTGGAAACAAGCTCATAGGTGAGAAAGCATACTAAAAGGATTGTATGTGCTGCACCAAGACACTCAGATCCAGGGGAAGCATAGAAAAGCCAGTGCAATATACAGAGACATTCAGAAGCCAGACTAATCCACCATTTGTCATACCCAAGGGGCATGTCAGTAAACGACAACATCGATGCGGAAGCAAGTACAGTACTATGTACTGTACCTCCTTTGACGAGGCAATCAGGCGGGTCAAGAAGTTGGTAAGGGGCACCCTAATGGCCAAAACAGACATTGAGGGGGCGTTCCTTTTACTACCTGTGCCTCCGAATAGTGTCCTCCCATTGGGCTGCTTCTGTGAAGGAGCATACTACATAGATTGCTGTTTGCCCATGGGATGCTCCATATCCTGCTCCATATTTGAGGTGTTTAGTTGCTTCCTCGAATGTGTCGTCATGGACGTTTGTAAGGCGGCACATATTATCCATTACCTCAACGACTTCTTATGCTTGGGCTCAAAAGATTCGCCACAGTGTGAAAACACGCGATAGTCCACCTGTGAGAAGGAGAGAGCTGGAGGGAGAGTGGACACCCCAGAGCCGAGGGGTTAGATTGAGAAAGGATAAAGGCAGTGTAGCTTGCTTCATGGGTGCGGTACTCTGCTGAGTAGCAGAAATTGCTACTAGTCTCAAAAGAATTTCCTGGGCTAGATGCCGTTACAAAATAGTAGTTAGGTAAACAGGCGGTGTAGCTTGCTTCATGGGTGGGGTACTCTGCTGAATAGCACAAAATGCTATTAGGTACAAAACAATTTCCTGGGCTAGATGCAGTTAAAAATTAGTAATTAGATCAACAGGCGGTGTTGGTTGCTTCATGGGTGGGGTACTCTGCTGAGTAGCACAAAATGCTATTAGGTACAAAACAATTTCCTGGGCTAGATGCAGTTAAAAATTAGTAATTAGATCAGCAGGTGGTGTAGCTTGCTTCATGGGTGGGGTATGCTGCTGAGTAGCACTAAATTCTACTAGGCCCAAAAGGATTTCCTGGGCTAGATGCCGTTACAAAATAGTAGTTAGGTAAACAGGCGGTGTAGCTTGCTTCATGGGTGGGGTACTTTGCTGAGTAGCACAAAATGCTATTAGGTACAAAACAATTTCCTGGGATAGATGCAGTTAAAAATTAGTAATTAGATCAGCAGGTGGTGTAGCTTGCTTCATGGGTGGGGTATGCTGCTGAGTAGCACTAAATTCTACTAGGCCCAAAAGGATTTCCTGGGCTAGATGCCATTACAAAATAGTAGTTAGGTAAACAGGCGGTGTAGCTTGCTTCATGGGTGGGGTACGCTGCTGAGTAGCACCAAATTCTACTAGGCCCAAAAAGATTTCCTGGGCTAGATGCCGTTACAAAATAGTAGTTAGGTAAACAGGTGGTGTAGCTTGCTTCATGGGTGGGGTATGCTGCTGAGTAGCACCAAATTCTACTAGGCCCAAAAGGATTTCCTGGGCTAGATGCCGTTGCAAAATAGTAGTTAGGTAAACAGGCGGTGTAGCTTGCTTTATGGGTGAAATATGCTGCTGAGTAGCACCAAATTCTACTAGGCCCAAAAGGATTTCCTGGGCCAGATGCCGTTAAAAATAGTACTTAGGTAAACAGGCGGTGGGTGGCTGGGCTACTCTGCTGACTAGCAGACACTGAAGCTTTGGAGCAGACCTCTGAATCCCAGGCCATAGTATGAGTAAACAACTCTGCAGACGACCCCACCCACCTGGAATGGACGATGGCAACGTCATGTAAAACTCAGCAAGGGGACTAAATAAAGAGTCTCCATTTTTTCCAAAAATTCAGCCACAGACACCACTTAAGTAGCATCAATTTCGCCAGATTTTTTTAAAACGGTTGGTGAGGTGATTTTCAAAAATCATCAAGCTTTTAGTCTCCCCAAGATGACACAGGGGAAGAAAAGTCCTTGTGGATCCAGAATTTGTTCATCTTGATAAACGTTATTCTGTCTACATTGTCACTGGACAGCCGCGTGCGCTTATCTGTCAGCACACCACCAGCAGCGCTGAACACACTTTCAGAGAGAACGCTGGCTGCGGGGCATGACAAGATCTCCAAGGCGTGAGTGGCGAGCTCAGGCCATTTTTCAAGATTGGAAGCCCAAAATGAGCAAGGGTCCAGTTCCACAGTCATGACATCGATGTTAACTTGGAGATACTCTTGTACCATCCTCTCTAGCCATTGGCTGTGTGTCAGACTTCTTGTCTCCTGTGGCCTTGCAAAGGATGGTCTAAAAAAAATCTTGAAACTATTGGAAAACATTGCTGTTACCACCAGATACGATGTTACTGTTACGGTTTGAGTGATGACTCGATAGTCTAACAATTGGCAAGTTAGAATTCAGAGATTGACTACGTACACCACTGGTGTTTTGTGGAAAAGCAGATGTTAGATTATGACTCAGTCTCTGCTGATACTCCTGCATGCGTGAATAGCTTTCTATGGCAGGAATTATTTTGCCAAATTTGCTTTTGTACCGGGTAGTCGGCATTACTTCGGATTCTGACAATCCGAGGGTCATGTTGCAGGTAGTGCAGCAAGAAGGCACTCATGTGTCTTGCGCATCCATGAGGACCAAGTCCTTGTTGTCTTGGTGGTGGCGAGGTGAGAATCAGGCTTCCTTCGTCTGCCCTCTCCCCCCAACCTCGCACAACAGAAATTTGATCAAGGTCTCCGTCATCTGATGAGTCTTCCATGCCCAGCGCCAGTTCATGCTCCACTTCTTCCTCGCCTCCTGCACCTTCCTCAACAGTTTGGCTGCTACCATGCACCCTCGGTAATCCCTCTCCCCCAGCCTCCAATGCCAGCCGTCTTGATGCTGCCAACCTTCTTGACCTTGGAGATATTATCCCTTCCACATACGACTACTCCTGTTCCTCCTCCTCCTCCACCTCTTGTTCCACCACCTGACTCCAAACACTGCGTAAGGTGTGCTACAGCATATAAATCACCGGAATGGTCATGCTGATAATGGCATCATCAGCACTAAACATCTTTGTTGCTATTTCAAAACTGTGCAGAAGGGCGCATAGGTCCCTGATCTGAGACCACTCCTGCAGCGTGATTTGCCCCACCTCTTGATCTCGTTGGCCCAGGCTATACATCATAACGTATTGCACCAGGGCTCATCGGTGCTGCCACAGTCGCTGCAACATTTGCAGCGTTGAATTCCACCATGTGGGCACATCGCATTTCAGCCGGTGAACTGGCAGGCCCAACGACTTCTGTAGAGATGTAAGTCGTTGAGCTGCGGGATGCAAACGGCGAAAGTGAGCATACAGCGACCGTGCCCTCTGCAGAAGCCCATCTCGTCCAAGATAGTGGGATACAAATTGCTGGACAACCAGGTTCAAAACGTGAGCCATACAAGGCACATGTGTGACATTGCCCCGGTGAAGGGCCGCACCCAGGTTTGCAGCATTGTTGCACACAGCCTTCCCTGGCTGCAGGTTGAGTGGAGACAACCATTGATGGAACTCGGTCTCCAGAGCTGACCACAACTCCTCAGCTGTGTGACTCACATTTCCCAGACATTTCGATGTAAACATTGCCTGATGCCGTTGAGCCCCGGTGACAGCGTAGTGAGGAGGTGTGCAGGATTCCTTCTGCGCAGTTACAACGCGGGTGGCATTACCAGACAGGCTTTGGGTGCAGGTGGAGGACCGAGAGGAGGTTGAGGAGGCAGAAGCAGTGGAGGAACTTCTAGATACAGAGGATCAATGAGCAACTTGTGGGGACGGCAAGACTTGGACTGCATCTCCTTCTCCTGATGTCGCCGTAGTTACCCAGTGCCAAGTCACCTACATGTAACGCCCCTGTCCATGTCTACTCCTCCAAGTGTCTGTGGTGAAATGTACCCTGTCACACACAGAGTTTCTCAAGGAAGCGGTGATGTTGTGTGCAACATGCTGGTGTAGCGCAGGCACAGCTTTCTTTGAGAAGTAGTGGCGACTGGGCATCTGGTACTGGGGCACTGCGACATAAGGTCTCGAAAATCCTCTGTGTCCACCAGGCGGAAAGGCAGCATTTCTGTAGCCAACAGCTTGCAGATGGAGAAATTCAACCTCTTAACTTTTTCATGGCTTGGAGGAAATGGTCTTTTACTTGTCCACATCTGAGGGACTGAGGGCTGGCTGCCGTGCTTAGACAGAGTTGAGTAAGGTGTCCCCGGGAAAACTGCTGGTTTGTGAGGAAGGTGCAGGCAGAGATATTATGTTGCCTTGATCAAAATGTGGTGTCGATGTTGGAGAGCGCTAAACAACAGCAGGTGTTTCCATTTGCAAATGTCCTGACAACCTGCCTATCACGCTGGCTGTTGCAGGTAAAAAGGTGTAAGGTCTGCGTCCAAAACCATGTGCGACTGCTGTCCCCACAGTCACAGAGGATGAAGAGGACGCGAATGCACTTGGGGCAGACGGTGGTTGACCCAGCCCACTAGGCCGCATTGTAGCACAGTGAGCTTCCCACTGCAACTTATGCCTCATATCCATGTGACGGTTCATGCATGAAGTACTCAAGCTAGTCATATTTTGTCCTCTACTGAGATTTTGTTGACAAATCTTACAGGCAACATGAGTTGGGTCATCCTTTGCAATGTGAAAAAATGCCCAGGCTATGCAAGGCTTAGAGCCCATGCGACCTGAAGAGCCACCACGACTTCTGGTCTGAGGCACAGTTGGGGTTGAGGATGCAGTTGTTGACGTGCTTCCAGTACTCTGTCTCTGTCCAGGAAGGCGCAACGTTACCTCGTCATCAGACTCATCACTAGCATCCTCCTCCACCTCCTCTGCTGACCTCATGGACTGGAGGACTGGGGGTTGACAGTAAGTGGGGTCTACAACCTCATCATCATCTCACACCCGTCGTCCTCAGAGCCAACCTTTTCCTGCCCTGACCGAAATTTCAAGTTTTTGTTCCAATCAGGTATCTCAGTCTCATCATCATCTTCCTCATTGTCTCCACCAACAGGAGTTACAGTTTGGGAACGAGGGTATACATTATGCTCAGAACCTTCTTCATCTCGGCCTGGATCCGACTCACAAAGATTCTGGGCATCAGTGCAGATCATTTCCTCGTCTGTATTCACAGAAGCTCTGGAGCAGACCTCTGATTCCCAGGCTATAGTATGCGTAAACAGCTCTACAGACTCAACCATGTGTGTTACCCCATGCTCAGACGGGCAGCTGGAAACTTGGGAGCTGTGAGGAAGCATTTGCGATTGGGGTAAAAACTCTGAGGACTGGAGTAGTTGGGATGTTGAAGTAGACATGGAGGAGAGCCCACTTAAACGAGCACTTGATATCCGTTCAAGCACCTGCTGTTTTTGTGCCTCATCTGGAATTTTTGGTGATGCTTGTAGCGATGGTCGTAAGAAAGGGATCATATCAGATTGTCCATGAAAAGAAGTAGACATCTTACTTTGGCTGGAAGATGGTCTTTCTTCTGCAGATGTTACTGTTGCTTTACCACCTACCCCATGGACACAACCTTTTTTCACTTTCCAACACGCCTATTCCCCTTTCCAGCAGCAGCAGGCCTTTTGCCACTCATTTTAGTGCTTAACTAATTGGCAACTCTGTATCTGTAGTTGTTGGCACAACAACCGATGGATGAAAACCGAGCAGAACTGAGTGGCCAAACTGTGGTACTAGGCCCAAAACTATTAACTGGATTAGATGCAGTAAAAATTGAGATACACAGGCGGTATAGTTAGTTTCACAGGCGGGCTACTCTGCTGACGTGCAGACACTGCTCCTAGGCCCAAAACTATTAACTGGATTAGATGCAGTAAAAATTTAGATACACAGGCGGTATAATTAGTTTCACAGGCGGGCTACTCTGCTGACGTGCAGACACTGCTCCTAGGCCCAAAACTATTAACTGGATTAGATGCAGTAAAAATTGAGATACACAGGCGGTATAGTTAGTTTCACAGGCGGGCTACTCTGCTGACGTGCAGACACTGCTCCTAGGCCCAAAACTATTAACTGGATTAGATGCAGTAAAAATTGAGATACACAGGCGGTATAGTTAGTTTCACAGGCGGGCTACTCTGCTGACGTGCAGACACTGCTCCTAGGCACAAAACTATTAACTGGGTTAGATGCAGTAAAAATTGAGATAGTTGATAATTGAGGCAGTGTAGCTAGCTTCACAGGCGGGCTACTCAGATGACTATCAGACAATGCTACTAGCCCAAAAGGATTGGCTGAGCTAGATTACACCAAATGCTGTGACAAACACTTGCACAGCACTGGCACAGACCTTCCTGGCAAACAGTGCTATGAACTGCTGTAACCTACCCTGAAAAGGGCTGATATTACAACTAGTCCCGACTCCTCCTGACTCCCTAAACCTATCTCTCTGAAATTCGCTCCAAAAAACACTCTTAGACTGTATAGCGCCCACAGCAGCAGCGGTGCCGTCTAACTCTAAGCTGCAGCAATGAGCAAATGGTGGCGACGGGGCAAATGGCTGGTTCTTATAGGGCAAGGACATGTGACATACACAGCCAATGACACATGCCCTTGCTTGTGTGCATCACATGCACATTGCTGTGTGTGTGCACTGCTGATAGGCTGAGAGACTGCACCGCCCCACTGTAAATGCGGGAAAGAAAAAAAAATGGAGATCAGCGTTGTTTCAGCACAGATCTATACCCTGTCCCCCCCCCCCCCCCCCCCCCGCCCACTATACACTGAAACAGTTTATTAACAATGATAAACAGTTTTAATGTGAAAATCATGTTAGGCTTTTGGTGAATGAACAGTTATCGAACAGAAACTCGAACAGCCGAATTTTAAGCAAATTGTTCGAGTTCGTCGAACGATTCGAACACCCCCCAAAACAGCTCGAATTTGAAATTGGCGAACAGTTCGACTCAAACACCGCTCATCTCTAGTAAAAAGTGCATCTGCCAGAAAAGCAAAGGATTATGCAGCCAAGAAAAGGAAGTGCCAGCAGCAGAAAATAATATTTGGAAGCTGATCTTTAAGTGTAAAAAGGTATGCTATGCCAGAGATGACCGTGAGGGATGAGAGTGAGAGTGATACCTATGTTTCAGGGACTGTGACATGGTAACTAAAAAGGATACCCCACATGTGTGTGTACAGTAAAGTTCAAACAAACTACTACATAGCATAACTCTGAGAGGTGATCGAGATAAGGGTGGCAATGACATACAGAATCTCGCCAAAAGAAAAAGGTGCTGCTGAAGAGTCTGCCACTAGGTCACTAACATACAATGCAATGATAAGCAAATGCTGTTAAGATATTGTTAATATGCCGCATATAGCATATCATCCACTACTCACAGAAGCAGCCTTATAAAAGGAATAAGGAGTTTAGCCAAAATTGGTAACATTACAGACCATGTGCCATAGTGCTGAACCACACTGCTCAGTACCCCACCGTGCGTTTGTAAGGAGGTAAAGCACAAGAAGAGTCCGGGGGCGGTTACCTTCTCGGCTCTATGACTGGAACCATTGAGCTGTGCTACAGGTACCCCAGAAGGTAGACTTAGAGACTGGGACAGGAAGGAAGCCGGGCAGAGAGCGGGAAAGGTGCGCGCACAAGGAGCAGAGCAGCGTGAGCAGCGGTCAGAGCAGGGCGCAGCTGTGCTCTGAGAGAGAGAGCTCCCGGTCAGAGGACAAATACAGGGAGATTGCCCAGAAAGACTGCATCTTGTGAGTACATGAAAGCGGACTCTGCTGTGACTGGAGAGGGCTGCTTTGAGATCCGTGTAGAGACATTGGCCCGTGCAAAGACTGTGACCCCCTGGTACCCACGGTACCAGTACAGAGACTGTGACCCTGGTACCTAAGGTATCTGTTATGATTAGGCAACTCAGTACCACAGTGAACATAGAGGTCAGAGCACATACAGTGATCTGGCAATAATCCAAAAACATAGAACGAGCTCTGAGACGTGGGAACTCTGTTGACCGCAATCACTAATCCTATCCAACAACACTAGAGGCAGCCGTGGATTGCGCCTAACGCTACCTATGCAACTCGGCACAGCCTGAGAAACTAGCTAGCCTGAAGATAGAAAAAAAGCCTACCTTGCCTCAGAGAAATACCCCAAAGGAAAAGGCAGCCCCCCACATATAATGACTGTGAGTAAGATGAAAAGACAAACGTAGAGATGAAATAGATTTAGCAAAGTGAGGCCCGACTTTCTGAACAGAGCGAGGATAGGAAAGGTAACTTTGCGGTCAACACAAAACCCTAAAAACCACGCAAAGGGGCAAAAAGACCCTCCGTACCGAACTAATGGCACGGAGGTACACCCTCTGCGTCCCAGAACTTCCAGCAAACAAATAGATAAGCTGGACAGAAGAAAAGCAAACAAAATAGCAAAGTAAAACTTAGCTATGCAGAGCAGCAGGCCACAGGAACGATCCAGGAGGAAAACAAGTCCAATACTGCAACATTGACAGGAAGCCAGGATCAAAGCACTAGGTGGAGTTAAGTAGAGCAGCACCTAACGACCTCACCACATCACCTGAGGGAGGAAACTCAGAAGCCGCAGTACCACTTCCCTCCACCAACGGAAGCTTACAGAGAGAATCAGCCGAAGTACCACTTGTGACCACAGGAAGGAGCTCTGCCACAGAATTCACAACAGTATCCCCCCCCTTGAGGAGGGGTCACCGAACCCTCACCAGAGCCCCCAGGCCGACCAGGATGAGCCAGATGAAAGGCACGAACAAGATCGGGAGCATGGACATCAGAGGCGAAGACCCAGGAATTATCTTCCTGAGCATAACCCTTCCACTTAACCAGATACTGGAGTTTCCGTCTTGAAACACGAGAATCCAAAATCTTCTCCACAATATACTCCAACTCCCCCTCCACCAAAACCGGGGCAGGAGGGTCAACAGAAGGAACCATAGGTGCCACGTATCTCCGCAACAATGACCTATGGAATACGTTATGTATGGAAAAAGAATCTGGAAGGGTCAGACGAAAAGACACAGGATTAAGAACCTCAGAAATCCTATACGGACCAATGAAACGAGGTTTAAACTTAGGAGAGGAAACCTTCATAGGAATATGACGAGAAGATAACCAAACCAGATCCCCAACACGAAGTCGGGGACCCACACAGCGTTTGCGATTAGCAAAACATTGAGCCTTCTCCTGGGAAAAGGTCAAATTGTCCACTACCTGAGTCCAAATCTGCTGCAACCTGTCCACCACAGTATCCACACCAGGACAGTCCGAAGATTCAACCTGTCCTGACGAGAAACGAGGATGGAACCCAGAGTTGCAGAAAAATGGCGAAACCAAGGCAGCCGAGCTAGCCCGATTATTAAGGGCGAACTCAGCCAAAGGCAAAAAGGACACCCAGTCATCCTGATCAGCAGAAACAAAACATCTCAGATATGTTTCCAAGGTCTGATTGGTTCGTTCGGTCTGGCCATTAGTCTGAGGATGGAAAGCCGAGGAAAAAGACAAGTCAATGCCCATCCTACCACAAAAGGCTCGCCAAAACCTCGAAACAAACTGGGAACCTCTGTCAGAAACGATATTCTCTGGAATGCCATGTAAACGAACCACATGCTGGAAGAACAATGGCACCAAATCAGAGGAGGAAGGCAATTTAGACAAGGGTACCAAATGGACCATCTTAGAAAAGCGATCACAGACCACCCAAATGACTGACATCTTTTGAGAAACGGGAAGATCTGAAATAAAATCCATAGAGATATGTGTCCAAGGCCTCTTCGGGACTGGCAAGGGCAAAAGCAACCCACTGGCACGAGAACAGCAGGGCTTAGCCCGAGCACAAATCCCACAGGACTGCACAAAAGTACGCACATCCCGCGACATAGATGGCCACCAAAAGGATCTAGCCACTAACTCTCTGGTACCAAAGATTCCAGGATGACCAGCCAAGACCGAACAATGAACCTCAGAGATAACTTTATTCGTCCACCTATCAGGGACAAACAGTTTCTCCGCTGGACAACGATCAGGTTTATTAGCCTGAAATTTTTGCAGCACTCGCCGCAAATCAGGGGAGATGGCAGACACAATTACTCCCTCTTTGAGGATACCCGCTGGCTCAGATACACCCGGAGAGTCGGGCACAAAACTCCTAGACAGAGCATCCGCCTTCACAATTTCAGAGCCCGGAAGGTATGAGATCACAAAGTCAAAACGGGCAAAAAACAATGACCAACGAGCTTGTCTAGGATTCAACCGCTTGGCGGACTCGAGATAAGTCAAGTTCTTATGATCAGTCAAGACCACCACGCGATGCTTAGCTCCTTCAAGCCAATGACGCCACTCCTCGAATGCCCACTTCATGGCCAGCAACTCTCGGTTGCCCACATCATAATTTCGCTCAGCAGGCGAAAACTTCCTGGAAAGAAGGCGCACGGTTTCATCACTGAGCAATCAGAACCTCTCTGCGACAAAACAGCCCCTGCTCCAATCTCAGAAGCATCAACCTCGACCTGGAACGGAAGCGAAACATCTGGTTGACACAACACAGGGGCAGAAGAAAAACGACGCTTCAACTCTTGAAAAGCTTCCACAGCAGCAGAAGACCAATTGACCACATCAGCATCCTTCTTGGTCAAATCGGTCAATGGTTTAGCAATACTAGAAAAATTGCAGATGAAGCGACGATAAAAATTAGCAAAGCCCAGGAACTTTTGCAGACTTTTCAGAGATGTCGGCTGAGTCCAATCATGGATGGCTTGGACCTTAACAGGATCCATCTCGATAGTAGAAGGGGAAAAGATGAACCCCCAAAATGAAACCTTCTGCACACCAAAGAGACACTTTGATCCCTTCACAAACAAAGAATTAGCACGCAGGACCTGAAAAACCGTTCTGACCTGCTTCACATGAGACTCCCAATCATCCGAGAAGATCAAAATGTCATCCAAGTACACAATCAGGAATTTATCCAGGTACTCTCGGAAGATGTCATGCATAAAGGACTGAAACACTGATGGAGCATTGGCAAGTCCGAATGGCATTACTAGATACTCAAAATGACCCTCGGGCGTATTAAATGCAGTTTTCCATTCATCGCCTCGCTTAATTCGCACAAGATTATACGCACCACGAAGATCTATCTTGGTGAACCAACTAGCCCCCTTAATCCGAGCAAACAAATCAGATAACAACGGCAAGCGGTACTGAAATTTAACCGTGATCTTATTTAGAAGGCAGTAATCTATACAAGGTCTTAGCGAACCATCCTTCTTGGCTACAAAAAAGAACCCTGCTCCTAATGGCGACGATGACGGGCGAATATGCCCCTTCTCCAGGGACTCCTTCACATAACTGTGCATAGCGGCGTGCTCAGGCACAGATAAATTAAACAATCAGCCTTTTGGGAACTTACTACCAGGAATCAAATTGATAGCACAATCACAATCCCTATGCGGAGGTAGGGCATCGGACTTGGGCTCATCAAATACATCCCGGTAATCAGACAAGAACTCTGGAACCTCAGAAGGGGTGGATGACGAAATTGACAGAAATGGAACATCACCATGTACCCCCTGACAACCCCAGCTGCACACCGACATGGATTTCCAATCTAATACTGGATTATGGACTTGTAGCCATGGCAACCCCAACACGACCACATCATGCAGATTATGCAACACCAGAAAGCGAATAACCTCCTGATGTGCAGGAGCCATGCACATGGTCAGCTTGGTCCAGTACTGAGGCTTATTCTTGGCCAAAGGCGTAGCATCAATTCCTCTCAATGGAATAGGACACTGCAAAGGCTCCAAGAAAAACCCACAATGCTTAGCATACTCCAAGTCCATCAAATTCAGGGCAGCGCCTGAATCCACAAATGCCATGACAGAATACGATGACAAAGAGCAGATCAAGGTAACGGACAGAAGAAATTTTGACTGTACTGTACCAATGGTGGCAGACCTAGCGAACCGCTTAGTGCGCTTAGGACAATCAGAGATAGCATGAGTGGAATCACCACAGTAGAAACACAGCCCATTCAGACGTCTGTGTTCTTGCCGTTCAACTCTGGTCAAAGTCCTATCGCACTGCATAGGCTCAGGTTTAAGCTCAGGTGATACCGCCAAATGGTGCACAGATTTACGCTCACGCAAGCGTCGACCAATCTGAATGGCCAAAGACATAGACTCATTTAAACCAGCAGGCATAGGAAATCCCACCATGACATCCTTAAGGGCTTCAGAGAGACCCTTTCTGAACATAGCTGCCAGCGCAGATTCATTCCATTGAGTGAGCACGGACCACTTTCTAAATTTCTGACAATATAACTCTATCTCATCCTGACCCTGACAAAGAGCCAGCAAATTTTTTTCTGCCTGATCCACAGAATTAGGCTCATCGTACAGCAATCCGAGCGCCAGGAAAAATGTATCGATATTACTTAATGCAGGATCCCCTGGCGCAAGAGAAAATGCCCAGTCCTGAGGGTCGCCACACAAAAAAGAAATAATGATCAAAACCTGTTGAACTGGATCACCAGAGGAGCGAGGTTTCAAGGCCAGAAATAGTTTACAATTATTTTTGAAACTCAGAAACTTAGTTCTATCACCAAAAAACAAATCAGGAATAGGAATTCTTGGTTCTAACATAGATTTCTGATCAATAGTGTCTTGAATCTTTTGTACTCTTGCCGAGAGCTGATCCACACATGAAGACAGACTTCTAATGTCCATTGCTACACCTGTGTCCTGAACCACCCAAATGTCTAGGGGAAAAAAAAGGCAAAACACAGTGCAGAGAAAAAAAAATGGTCTCCGAACTTCTTTTTTCCCTCTATTGAGAATCATTAGTACTTTGGCTTCCTGTACTGTTACTGTTATGATTAGGCAACTCAGTACCACAGTGAACATAGAGGTCAGAGCACATACAGTGATCTGACAATAATCCAAAAACATAGAACGAGCTCTGAGACGTGGGAACTCTGTTGACCGCAATCCCTAATCCTATCCAACAACACTAGAGGCAGCCGTGGATTGCGCCTAACGCTACCTATGCAACTCGGCACAGCCTGAGAAACTAGCTAGCCTGAAGATAGAAAAAAAGCCTACCTTGCCTCAGAGAAATACCCCAAAGGAAAAGGCAGCCCCCCACATATAATGACTGTGAGTAAGATGAAAAGACAAACGTAGAGATGAAATAGATTTAGCAAAGTGAGGCCCGACTTTCTGAACAGAGCGAGGATAGGAAAGGTAACTTTGCGGTCAACACAAAACCCTAAAAACCACGCAAAGGGGCAAAAAGACCCTCCGTACCGAACTAACGGCACGGAGGTACACCCTCTGCGTCCCAGAGCTTCCAGCAAACAAATAGATAAGCTGGACAGAAGAAAAGCAAACAAAATAGCAAAGTAAAACTTAGCTATGCAGAGCAGCAGGCCACAGGAACGATCCAGGAGGAAAACAAGTCCAATACTGGAACATTGACAGGAAGCCAGGATCAAAGCACTAGGTGGAGTTAAGTAGAGCAGCACCTAACGACCTCACCACATCACCTGAGGGAGGAAACTCAGAAGCCGCAGTACCACTTCCCTCTACCAACGGAAGCTTACAGAGAGAATCAGCCGAAGTACCACTTGTGACCACAGGAGGGAGCTCTGCCACAGAATTCACAACAGGTATCAGTGCAGATCCCTTGATTCCTGGTGAGAGACTTAATAATAGACTGACCATCGTCTTCCCAGGATAGGGTGTGCTGTAAAAGCTAAAGATTCAGAGCCTGTGCACAGGGCTAGCATCAGCACCCGGCGTACCTGGGCAAATGCCAGGGCCCTGGCGAGACAGGGGGCCCATTCAGGGCTGGCGTTAGGGGCAGGCAGCTGCCTAGGGCCCCCGCTCCCCCATGGGCCCTCAGCTAGCAGCACATCACGCAGCCACTATGGGGCCTCTGTGATGCAGGGGGGCCCGCCTGTCGCCAGCGCCAACTCCCCCACAACTGCATTGAACTATACCGGCGTCTGCCAGTAAAGTTCAAAGCAAATGATGGAGGAGAGAGCATCACCTGACGCTCCCTCTCCCATCGTTCCCCACTCTTCCTCTGACACTGCCATTGTGGGTGCATGATGACGTCATCAAGCACTTGCTGTGTGTCAGGCAGTGCTGTGGCAGCCGCCGAGACCGGAGCAGGGAGCAGCGCGGGCACATTGAGAGGTGAGGAGTGTTTTTTTTTGTAACTATAACAGTGAGTACTGGACCATGGGGCCATTCTTGGGGGGAGGGGGGCTGTGCTGTATACTACATGTCTGTGCTATATACTACATGGCTGTGTTATATACTATGTGAGCTGTGCTATATACTATATGGGCTGTTATATACTACATGGGCTGTGCTCTATACTACATGGCTGTTCTATATACTACGTGGGCCGTATTATATACTACGTGGGTTGTTATGTGCTACGTGGGCTGTGCTATATACTACATGGCTGTTCTATATACTACGTGGGCCATGTTATATACTACGTGGGCTGTGCTATATAATATGTGGCTGTGCTATATACTATATGGTCTGTTGTATGCTACATGGGCTAGGCTATATAGTCTGTGGCTGTGTTTTTTGCTACGTGGGCTCTTATATACTATGTGGGCTGAGTTATGTACTACATGGCTGTGTTATATGCGATCATGAATCGTGGTATGTGTTAAATGTGGGGCCCCCTGAGACTCTTTTGCCCGGGGCCCCCAAAAACCTGGAGCCGGCCCTGCCATGTGCATATCACGTTAACTCCCGAAACCCCAGGCAGCGGGCTCCTAGATATTACTCAGCCCACGGATAACAGAGGGATGACAAGTGCCACTGTTTCTCGGCGCCTACGTTGGAGAAGACGACCCTTCAAGCAAGTCCTCATCAGACTGATAAGTGTTCTTTTTCTCAAGAAATCCTGCTTAATTCTGTTACACTGTTTGACTCCCATATTTATGCACTGTTTTATTGCTAGTTATATTCTACTGCTTCCTCCCTGTGAGGAGAACCTGATTCCAGTTCCCCTCAACTTTTGGTCTGTCTGTTCCACGGTGACACACTCAGCACCTGCTTACTATTACACATTTTGGGTATAGCCTCATCATTGGGTGACTCTTGATTATGCATATGAATTAATTGTTACACATTATAGTATCTTCTTGCTCCCACTTTGACCGCTTACAATCTGGCTTCCGGTCACACCCCTCCACTGAAACTGCCCTAACTAAGGTCACCAATGACCTCTTAACCGCCAAGAGCAAGCAACACTACTCTGTCCTCCTCCTCCTGGACCTGTTGGCTGCCTTTGACACAGTGGGCCATTCCCTATTATTACAGACCCTCTCATCCCTTGGCATCACAGACTTAGCCCTATCCTGGATCTCATCATACCTAACAGACCAGACATTCAGCATCTCCCACTCACACACCACCACCTCACCTCGCCCCCTATCTGTCGGAGTCCCACAAGGTTCACCTTGGTACACCTTTGGTCTGGGACAGCTCATAGAATCTCTTAACTTTCAGTATCATCTCTATGCTGATGACACACAGATCTACTTCTCTGGACCAGATATCACCTCCCTACTAACCAGAATCCCTCAATGTCTGTCCACTATTTCATCCTTCTTCTCCTCTAGTTTTCTGAAACTTAACATGGACAAAACAGAATTCATCATCTTTCCCTCACATGACCCCCCCAACGAACCTATCCATTACAGTAAATGGCTGCCCACTCTCCCCAGTCATACAAGCTCGCTGCCTCGGGGTAATCCTTGATGCTGATCTCTCCTTCAAACCACATATCCAAGCCCTTTCCACTTCCTGCGGACTTCAATTAAAAAATATTTCACAAATCCGTTCATTCCTCAACCAAGAATCTGCAAAAACCCTAGTCCATGCCCTCATCATCTCTTGCCTTGACTACTGCAACCTCCTGCTCTGTGGCCTCCCCTTGAGCACTCTCACGCCCCTCCAATCTATTCTAAACTCTGCTGCCCGACTAATCCACCTGTCCCCCCGCTATTCCCCAGCTTATCCCCTCTGTCAATCCCTTCACTGGCTCCCCATTGCCCAGAGACTCCAGTACAAAACCCTAAACATGACGTACAAAGCCATCCACAACCTGTCACCTCCATACATCTGTGACCTCATCTTCCGGTACTTACCTACACACAACCTCCGATCCTCATAAGACCTCCTTCTCTACTCCCCACTTATTTTCTCTTCCCACAATCGTATACAAGATTTCTCTCGCGTATCACCCCTACTCTGGAACCCTCTGCCGCAACACATCAGACTCTCACCTAACATCGAAACCTTCAAAAAGAGCCTGAAGACCCACCTCTTCTGACAAGCCTATAACCTACAGTAACCACCGATCGACCTAACCGCTGCATGACCTTCTCTACCCTCGCCTACTGTATCCTCACCCATCCCTTGTAGATTGTGAGCCTTCGCGGGCAGGGTCCTCTCTCCTCCTGTACCAGTTATGACTTTTATTGTTTAAGATTATTGTACTTGTTTTTATTATGTATACCCCTCCTTACATGTAAAGCGCCATGGAATAAATGGTGCTATAACAATAAATCATAATAATAATAGTACAAAAGGAAACACTAAGTCGGGACGGGGTGAGAAGAATGAACAGACAAGAGCAAGGTCAGCTAAGAGCAGGACAAATCAGGGTAATCCCAGAGTCAGATACTCACGCCATATGCAGAAAATATAACTGACACCGTCTGCAGGATGCAGCGGAGCTAAATAGCAAACGTGAACCCCGAGGCAAAGCAAAGTTAACCCCTGACATGACCAGACCAGGAAAAAGGGTAGACTGGATTCAAAACCCCGTCTGGATCATGCCCTGGGGGACCACCGGACCCCCAGTTTTCAAAGGGTAAAGTGAATGAAATGCCCGAACCAATCGCGCTGGGACCCAAGATCGATCCTCAGGACTATAACCCCTCCAGTGGACCAAATACTGAAGTGAATTGCGAACCATCCGAGAGTCAACAATCCATTCAATTTCACCGTCATTTTGACCACTCAGAGACAGGAGGCGGAGGGCATGGAGACCCAGCAGAGGAAGATTCACATGACTTAAGAAGGGACTTATGCAATACATTGGTGATCCAAAGTGACAGAGGTACACATAAACGGAAGGCAACCGGATTGACAACCTCAATGATCCCATAAGGACCAATAAACTTAGGGCCCAGCTTCACAGAGGAAACTTTCAGACGTATGTTCTTGGTAGACAACCACACTTTGTCTCCTAACAGCAACTTAGGTCCTACAGATCATCGCTTATCAGCAAAATGTTTTTGTTTGCCTAGAGCCATCCCAATATTCTTCTGAACCTCCCTCCACACCTCCTCCAACTGTTGAACCGCCGAATCAGCCCCTGGACACCCCAAATCCAGCCTGGAAAATTCACCAAAATGGGGGTGAAAACCATGGTTACAGAAAAACTGAGAAGTGCCAGTGGACTGATTAACCCGATTATTAAATGCGAACTCAGCCACGGGCAGCGAGGAGCACCAATCATCCTGCCGAGACGTGGCAAGACAGCGCAAAATTTGTTCAAGTGACTGATTGGTCTTCTCTGTCTGACCGTTAGTTTCGGATGATAGGCCGAGGATAAAGTCAAATCAATACCCACTCTCTTACAAAATTCCCTCCAGAACTTTGACACAAATTGCACCCCTCTATCAGACACCAAATTCAGAGGCACACCATGCAACCGCACATATTCAATAGATGAGTTGGATAAAGTTTCCGCATTAGGTAGTCCTGCCAAAGGTACAAAATATGCCTATTTACTAAATTTGTCAACCACCACCCAAACCACAGTCTTGCCATTGGAAGAAGGGAAATCAGTGATAAAATCCATGGACAAATGAGTCCTGGATCTATCCGGAATTGGCAATGGCACCAATTCCCCAATCGGCCGGTAATGGGAAGCTTTAGCACGGGCACACGTATCACAAAAAGACACAAACATAGTGATGTCATAAGATAAGGAGAACCACCAGAACAGTCTCGCAATAGTTCTCCGAGTGGCTGAGACTCCAGGAAGCCCACTGAGAGCAGAGTCATGGAACTCCCGAAAATCCTCAACTGATACTGAACAGGGACGAAGGGCTTGTTATCAGGCAATGATGGAGAAGCAAGAGACTGAGCCTCGTGAATTTCCCGCTCCAACTTGGAGGACACCCCAGCAACGACCACCCCATCCTGAAGAATGGAGGAAGGAGATTAAGGAGGTGATATCGGATTCAAACTGTGAGACAAGGCATTGGCCTTGACATTCTTGGAACCAGGCCGAAAGGTGATGGAAAAATTAAAACGTGAAAAAAAAAGCGATCACCGCGCCTGTCTAGGAGTTAAGCGCTTAGCAGACTCTATATAGGACAGGTTCTTGTGGTCCGTAATCACCATAGTCCGATAAACAGCCCCCTTCAAAAAGTGCCTCCATTCCTCAAAAGCCAGTTTTATGGCTAATACTCCCGAATCCTGACATCGTAATTTCTCTCACCAGGAGTAAACTTCTTGGAGAAAAAGGCACAAGGTCTCAAGTTAGTAAGCGTGACGTGTTCCTGAGACAACACCACCCCCACACCCACCTCTGATGCGTCCACCTCAACAATTAACATTTTCAGACGGATTGGGCTGGACCAATACAGGAGCAAAAATAAAACATTTTTTTATATAGAAAAGGCTGCAACTGATGGGACCAACCAGTTTTAAAGGGAATCTGTCACCCCAATGCTGTAGATAAGCCCCCGATGTATCCTGAAAAATAAGAAAAACAGGTTATATCATACTCACCCAGGGGCGGTCCCTGTTGTGGATTCTGTTTTTGGGCTCCCTCTGGTGGTTACAGATGGTACTGGGTGACTTGTGTTCTCTGCGGTCTCTGGTGTCCACCTGTTCTATCAGGATATGGGAGTTTCCTATTTAACCTGGCTTTCTTGTCATTTCCTCGCCGGCGATCAATGTAATCAGTTTGTCTTGTTACCTCTGCTCTCCGCTTCAGTATTCTTCAGGACAAGCTAAGTTTTTGATTTTCCTGTTCCACGTTTTGCTTTATTTTTGTTTTAGTCCAGCTTGCAGTTATGTGATTCCTTGTTGCTGGTTGCTCTAGTGGGCTGATATTACTCCTCATGTTCCATGAGTTGGCACATGAGTTCAGGTAATTTCAGGATGGTTTTTTTGTAGGGTTTTTCGCTGACCGCGCAGTTCACTTTTGTATCCTCTGCTATCTAGTTTTAGCGGGCCTCATTTTGCTGAATCTGTTTTCATTACTACGTATGTGCTTTCCTCTCATTTCACCGTCATTACATGTGGTGGTCTTGACTGATCACAAAAATCTGATTTACCTTGAGTCTGCCAAGCGTCTGAATCCTAGACAGGCTCGTTGGTCACTGTTTTTCTCCCGTTTCGATTTTGTGGTTTCATACCTGCCAGGTTCAAAGAATGTGAAGGCGGATGCTCTTTCTAGGAGTTTTGTGCCTGATTCCCCTGGAAATTCTGAGCCCACTGGTATCCTTAGGGATGAGGTGATTTTGTCGGCTGTCTTCCCAGACTTGCGACGTGCTTTGCAGGAGTTTCAGGCGGATAAACCTGATCGTTGTCCGCCTGAAAGACTGTTTGTTCCGGATAATTGGACCAGTAGAGTCATCTCCGAGGTCCATTCTTCTGCGTTGGCAGGTCATCCTGGAATATTTGGTACTAGAGACTTGGTGGCCAGGTCTTTTTGGTGGCCTTCCTTGTCGAGGGATGTGCGTTCTTTTGTGTAGTCTTGTGAAGTTTGCGCTCGGGCTAAGCCTTGCTGTTCTCGGGCCAGTGGATTGTTGTCACCTTTGCCTATCCCGAAGAGGCCTTGGACGCACATTTCCATGGACTTTATTTCGGATCTCCCTGTCTCTCAAAAAATGTCCGTCATCTGGGTTGTGTGTGACCGCTTTTCTAAGATGGTTCATCTGGTACCCTTGCCTAAGTTACCTTCCTCCTCTGAGTTGGTCCCTCTGTTTTTTCAGAACGTGGTTCGTTTGCATGGGATTCCGGAGAACATTGTTTCTGACAGGGGATCCCAGTTTGTGTCTAGATTTTGGCGGACGTTCTGTGCTAAGATGGGCATTGATTTGTCCTTTTCGTCTGCATTCCATCCTCAGACGAATGGCCAGACGGAACGAACTAATCAGACCTTGGAAACTTATTTAAGGTGTTTTGTTTCTGCTGATCAAGATGACTGGGTTACCTTTTTGCCGCTTGCCGAATTTGCCCTTAATAATCGGGCTAGTATTGCTACCTTGGTTTCTCCTTTCTTTTGTAATTCGGGGTTTCATCCTCGTTTTTCCTCTGGTCAGGTGGAGCCTTCTGATTGTCCTGGAGTGGACATGTTGGTGGATAGGTTGCATCAGATTTGGAGTCATGTGGTGGACAATTTGAAGTTGTCCCAGGAGAGGGCTCAGCAGTTTGCTAATCGCCGTCGCCGCGTGGGTCCTCGACTTCGTGTTGGGGACTTGGTGTGGTTGTCTTCTCGTTTTGTTCCTATGAAGGTCTCTTCTCCTAAGTTCAAGCCTCGGTTCATCGGTCCCTATAGGATCTTGGAAATTCTTAACCCTGTGTCGTTTCGTTTGGATCTCCCGGCATCGTTTGCTATTCATAATGTGTTCCATCGGTCGTTGTTGCGGAAGTATGAGGTACCTGTTGTTCCTTCGCTTGAGCCTCCTGCTCCGGTGCTGGTGGAGGGAGAATTGGAGTATGTTGTGGAGAAGATCTTGGATTCTCGTGTTTCCAGACGGAAACTTCAGTATTTGGTCAAGTGGAAGGGTTATGGTCAGGAGGATAATTCTTGGGTGGTTGCCTCTGATGTTCATGCTGCTGATTTGGTCCGTGCATTTCATAGGGCTCATCCTGGTCGCCCTGGTGGTTCTCGTGAGGGTTCGGTGACCCCTCCTCAAGGGGGGGGTACTGTTGTGGATTCTGTTTTTGGGCTCCCTCTGGTGGTTACAGATGGTACTGGGTGACTTGTGTTCTCTGCGGTCTCTGGTGTCCACCTGTTCTATCAGGATATGGGAGTTTCCTATTTAACCTGGCTTTCTTGTCATTTCCTCGCCGGCGATCAATGTAATCAGTGTGTCTTGTTACCTCTGCTCTCTGCTTCAGTATTCTTCAGGACAAGCTAAGTTTTTGATTTTCCTGTTCCACGTTTTGCTTTATTTTTGTTTTAGTCCAGCTTGCAGTTATGTGATTCCTTGTTGCTGGTTGCTCTAGTGGGCTGATATTACTCCTCATGTTCCATGAGTTGGCACATGAGTTCAGGTAATTTCAGGATGGTTTTTTTGTAGGGTTTTTCGCTGACCGCGCAGTTCACTTTTGTATCCTCTGCTATCTAGTTTTAGCGGGCCTCATTTTGCTGAATCTGTTTTCATTACTACGTATGTGCTTTCCTCTCATTTCACCGTCATTACATGTGGGGGGCTGCTATTTCTGTGGGGTGTTTCTCTGGAGGCAAGAGAGGTCTTTGTTTCTTCTAATAGGGGAAGCTAGTCCTTCGGCTGGCGCGAGACGTCTAGAATCATCGTAGGCACCTTCCCCGGCTACTGCTAGTGTTGTGAATTAGGTTCAGGATCGCGGTCAGCTCAGTTTCCATCACCCTAGAGCTTGTTCTGTTTTTTGTGTGCTTGTCCTTTTGTGATCCCCTGCCATTGGGATCATGACAGGTCCCGCTGCGGTCCGGTCCAATGGGTGTCGCGGTCCAGGTCCTGCGCCTCTCATCTTCATACTATCACATCCTCATCTTATTCTCTTGCCATGGCTCCTGCGCAGGCGTACTTTGCCTGCCCTGTTGAGGTGGTCTCTTATTTTTTGCCAGAGCTGTAGGTTTAGGAAAAGTGGAGGTGTGAATGGTGTCACAAGGGATACTTCTCAGTTGTGAATCCAAAAAAGATATGTCAGAGGGGTGTGCAAAATGGGTGAAGGATAAGTTGCAGTGGTTATTATTGATGTATTGAATGAATTCTAGTATGGCAGACATATCGCCCCTCAAGATGAAGAGGAGGTCATCGATGTATCTGCCATACCAGAATTGGTGGGAACTAAATGGATTATCCTGACAATAAGGTCAGAGTCACACTACCATAGAATAGCGACGAGTGCTATGTGAGATAACATCGCATAGCACTGGGATCACTGTTAATCTATGGGGCAGCTCACATCACTGTAATTTTTCTCAGGCGTATTCTACATGCATGTAAAATTGCAGCATGCTGGGATATTACGCGTATATCATCCGTGACTCGCCAATGCAACAATGCAAGCGAGAAAAACTCAGACACCACACGGACCATCCATCTAGTTTGCGAGAAATACGCACACATTTTCCTCATTTCAGCCCATTGAGCCATTAAATTCAATGGGGAAAAATATTGCGAAATGTACAGCAATACGCATGTCATATGGATGTCATATGGATACATACACTGTAGGTGCGAGAATATCGCATCATCGCATTGCAAACGCATTACACACAGATGACTATACGGAGAACACTTGTGCGACTATCGGCAGGGAGATTCGGAGTGATTTTACATATGTTTAGTGTGACGCCGGCCTAAAGATAATAATCCTCCCAGGAAGACATTACCATGGCCTGCAAGCTCCTGCTCAGAGTAGAAGCTGACACACCATCTGCCTGTGTGCAAGAAACTGATCTAATACCCTGCAATGGCAAAGCATTGCAGAGTATTAGATCAATGATCAGGCGAGTTGATGTCCCATGCTGAGACAGGGTAAAAAAGTAAAAATAAAGTTTTAAAAAATTGTAAAAATATTTACAAAAAAATAAAATAAAAAACAAAAATATCTGACAAAAAATAAATACCAATAAATACATTCATGTAAAAAATATAAACAAATAAATTACACAACTTTAACACCAGTTAACCCCTTCAGTGAACACAGGAGCTCTCCAAATGCAGCATGGTGCTCAAAACGTCACTCCTTCCTTTCGGAGCTCAGCAGTGGGCCCAAAGAGTAGTTTACAACCACACATTTGGTATCAGTGTACTCAAGAGAAACTTTTAGGTCCATTTTCTTCTGCTACCCTTGTGAAAATGAAAAATATGGGGTGAAAGCAACATTTTTGTGGAAAAATCTTAATTTTCTTTTTCATGTCTCAACGTTACAAAATTCTGTAAAGCCCCTGTTGTTCACTGTGTTCACCACACCTCTAAATAATTTCCTTGAGGGTCATGGTTTCCAAAATGTGGGCACTTGTGGGGGCTTTCCACTGTTTAGGCACATGCACATCAAGAGCTCTGAAAACATGACATGGTGTCCTCTCTTGATTCCAGCCAATTTTGTGTTCCAGAAGTCAAATGGTGCTCCTTCCCTTTGAAGCCCAGCCGTGCACCCTACCACAGTACTTTTTCATCACATATGGGGTATCGACATACTCAGGAGAATTCCACAGGAAATTCTATGGTGCATTTTCTTCTGTTATCCTTGTAACATAGTAACATAGTAACATAGTTAGTAAGGCCGAAAAAAGACATTTGTCCATCCAGTTCAGCCTATATTCCATCATAATAAATACCCAGATCTACGTCCTTCTACAGAACCTAATAATTGTATGATACAATATTGTTCTGCTCCAGGAAGACATCCAGGCCTCTCTTGAACCCCTCGACTGAGTTCGCCATCACCACCTCCTCAGGCAAGCAATTCCAGATTCTCACTGCCCTAACAGTAAAGAATCCTCTTCTATGTTGGTGGAAAAACCTTCTCTCCTCCAGACGCAAAGAATGCCCCCTTGTGCCCGTCACCTTCCTTGGTATAAACAGATCCTCAGCGAGATATTTGTATTGTCCCCTTATATACTTATACATGGTTATTAGATCGCCCCTCAGTCGTCTTTTTTCTAGACTAAATAATCCTAATTTCGCTAATCTATCTGGGTATTGTAGTTCTCCCATCCCCTTTATTAATTTTGTTGCCCTCCTTTGTACTCTCTCTAGTTCCATTATATCCTTCCTGAGCACCGGTGCCCAAAACTGGACACAGTACTCCATGTGCGGTCTAACTAGGGATTTGTACAGAGGCAGTATAATGCTCTCATCATGTGTATCCAGACCTCTTTTAATGCACCCCATGATCCTGTTTGCCTTGGCAGCTGCTGCCTGGCACTGGCTGCTCCAGGTAAGTTTATCATTAACTAGGATCCCCAAGTCCTTCTCCCTGTCAGATTTACCCAGTGGTTTCCCGTTCAGTGTGTAATGGTGATATTGATTCCCTCTTCCCATGTGTATAACCTTACATTTATCATTGTTAAACCTCATCTGCCACCTTTCAGCCCAAGTTTCCAACTTATCCAGATCCATCTGTAGCAGAATACTATCTTCTCTTGTATTAACTGCTTTACATAGTTTTGTATCATCTGCAAATATCGATATTTTACTGTGTAAACCTTCTACCAGATCATTAATGAATATGTTGAAGAGAACAGGTCCCAATACTGACCCCTGCGGTACCCCACTGGTCACAGCGACCCAGTTAGAGACTATACCATTTATAACCACCCTCTGCTTTCTATCACTAAGCCAGTTACTAACCCATTTACACACATTTTCCCCCAGACCAAGCATTCTCATTTTGTGTACCAACCTCTTGTGCGGCACGGTATCAAACGCTTTGGAAAAATCGAGATATACCACGTCCAATGACTCACCGTGGTCCAGTCTATAGCTTACCTCTTCATAAAAACTGATTAGATTGGTTTGACAGGAGCGATTTCTCATAAACCCATGCTGATATGGAGTTAAACAGTTATTCTCATTGAGATAATCCAGAATAACATCCCTCAGAAACCCTTCAAATATTTTACCAACAATAGAGGTTAGACTTACTGGCCTATAATTTCCAGGTTCACTTTTAGAGCCCTTTTTGAATATTGGCACCACATTTGCTATGCGCCAGTCCTGCGGAACAGACCCTGTCGCTATAGAGTCACTAAAAATAAGAAATAATGGTTTATCTATTACATTACTTAGTTCTCTTAGTACTCGTGGGTGTATGCCATCCGGACCCGGAGATTTATCTATTTTAATCTTATTTAGCCGGTTTCGCACCTCTTCTTGGGTTAGATTGGTGACCCTTAATATAGGGTTTTCATTGTTTCTTGGGATTTCACCTAGCATTTCATTTTCCACCGTGAATACCGTGGAGAAGAAGGTGTTTAATATGTTAGCTTTTTCCTCGTCATCTACAACCATTCTTTCCTCACTATTTTTTAAGGGGCCTACATTTTCAGTTTTTATTCTTTTACTATTGATATAGTTGAAGAACAGTTTGGGATTAGTTTTACTCTCCTTAGCAATGTGCTTCTCTGTTTCCTTTTTGGCAGCTTTAATTAGTTTTTTAGATAAAGTATTTTTCTCCCTATAGTTTTTTAGAGCTTCAATGGTGCCATCCTGCTTTAGTAGTGCAAATGCTTTCTTTTTACTGTTAATTGCCTGTCTTACTTCTTTGTTTAGCCACATTGGGTTTTTCCTATTTCTAGTCCTTTTATTCCCACAAGGTATAAACCGCTTACACTGCCTATTTAGGATGTTCTTAAACATTTCCCATTTATTATCTGTATTCTCATTTCTGAGGATATTGTCCCAGTCTACCAGATTAAGGGCATCTCTAAGCTGTTCAAACTTTGCCTTCCTAAAGTTCAATGTTTTTGTGACTCCCTGACAAGTCCCCCTAGTGAAAGACAGGTGAAACTGCACAATATTGTGGTCGCTATTTCCTAAATGCCCAACCACCTGCAGATTTGTTATTCTGTCAGGTCTATTAGATAGTATTAGGTCTAAAAGTGCTGCTCCTCTGGTTGGATTCTGCACCAATTGTGAAAGATAATTTTTCTTGGTTATTAGCAGAAACCTGTTGCCTTTATGGGTTTCACAGGTTTCTGTTTCCCAGTTAATATCCGGGTAGTTAAAGTCCCCCATAACCAGGACCTCATTATGGGTTGCAGCTTCATCTATCTGCTTTAGAAGTAGACTTTCCATGCTTTCTGTTATATTTGGGGGTTTGTAACAGACCCCAATGAGAATTTTGTTACCATTTTTCCCTCCATGAATTTCAACCCATATGGACTCGACATCCTCATTCCCTTCGCTAATATCCTCCCTTAAAGTGGACTTTAGACAAGACTTTACATAGAGACAAACCCCTCCTCCTCTCCGATTTTTACGATCCTTTCTAAACAGACTGTAACCCTGTAAGTTAACTGCCCAGTCATAGCTTTCATCTAACCATGTCTCGGTTATTCCCACTATGTCAAAGTTACCTGTAGATATTTCTGCTTCTAGTTCTTCCATCTTGTTTGTCAGGCTTCTGGCGTTTGCGAGCATGCAGTTTAGAGGATTTTGTTTTGTTCCAATCTCCTCACTGTGGATTGTTTTAGAAATGTTCTTACCTCCCTTCTGAGTATGTTTTCCTGGGTCGTCTTTGTTCGAGTCTAATGTTTTTCTTCCCGTCCCCTCTTCTTCTAGTTTAACGCCCTCCTGATGAGTGTAGCGAGTCTTCTGGCGAATGTGTGTTTCCCAGGTTTGTTGAGGTGTAGGCCGTCTCTGGCGAGGAGTCCATCATACCAGTAATTCACACCGTGGTCCAGGAATCCAAATCCTTGTTGTCTGCACCATCGTCTTAGCCAGTTGTTTGCATCAAGGATCCTGTTCCATCTCCTGGTGCCATGCCCGTCTACTGGAAGGATAGAAGAAAAAACTACCTGTGCATCCAGTTCCTTTACTTTCTTCCCCAACTCTTCAAAGTCCTTGCAGATTGTCGGTAGGTCCTTCCTTGCCGTGTCATTGGTGCCAACATGTATCAGAAGAAAATGAAAAAATAATTGGGCTAAAGCAATATTTTTGTGTGAAAAAATAAAATTTTCATTTTTTCCTTTCACATTGCTTTAAAGGGAACCTGTCACCCCCCTGGCGTTTTTAACTAAAATAGCCACCTTGTGGCTGCATTCTGTCAAGGTGGCTCTTTTATTTGGGGTCCCTTCTAGTGCTGCAATATTCGATTTTTTAATTAGCCTGCCATACCTGTAGTCTGTCCGGGAGGCATATCCTTTCCCCAGACACAAACGCCTCCCAACCATCCCTTGGCCCCTCCATGCGCCGGGCGCCACCTCCTGTGCCTTCATTAACATCCCCGATGCCGTCGCTGTAAGTTCCCATTATGTGATGGGAGTCGAAGAGCAGTGCAAACTGCGCATGCCCGAAAAAGGAACTTACAGCGCAGGCACCGGGGACTTAGGGACCCCAAATAAAAGAGCCACCTTGACAGAATGCAGCATTAGTGCTGCAACACGTGGCTCTTTTAGTTAAAAATGAAGGGGGGGGGGGGTGACAGGTTCCCTTTAACTTCCGTGAAGCATCTGAAGGTTTAACCCCTTTCTGACCTCGGACGGGATAGTACGTCCGAGGTCAGAAGCCCCACTTTGATGCAGGGCTCCGCGGTGAGCCCGCATCAAAGCCGGGACATGTCAGCTGTTTTGAACAGCTGACATGTGCCCGTAATAGGCGAGGGCAGAATCGCGATCTGCCCGCACCTATTAACTAGTTAAATGCCGCTGTCAAACGCAGACAGCGGCATTTAACTACCGCTTCCGGCCGGGCGGACGGAAATGACGTCATCGCCGACCCCCATCACATGATCGGGGGTCGGCGATGCATCAGGATGGTAACAATAGAGGTCCTAGAGACCTCTATGGTTACTGATCACCGGTGGCTGTGAGCGCCACCCTGTGGTCGGCGCTCACAGTACACCTCCATTTCTGCTACATAGCAGCGATCAGCAGATCGCTGCTATGTAGCATAGGCGATCTAGTTGTGCCTGCTTCTAGCCTCCCATGGAGGCTATTGAAGCATGGCAAAGGTAAAAAAAAAAAGTTAAAAAAAATGTGAAAAAAATAAAAAAAATATAAAAGTTTAAATCACCCCCCTTTCGCCCCAATCAAAATAAATCAATAAAAAAGAAATAAAATCTACACATATTTGGTATCACCGCGCTCAGAATCGCCCGATCTATCAATTAAAAAGAAGCATTAACCTGATCGCTAAACGGCGTAGCAAGAAAAAAATTCGAAATGCCAGAATTACGTTTTTTAGGTCGCCGCGACATTGCATTAAAATGCAATAACAGGCAATCAAAAGAATGTATCTGCACTAAAATGCTATCATTAAAAACGTCATATCGGCACGCAAAAAATAAGCTCTCGACCGACCCCAGATCACGAAAAATGGAGACGCTACGAGTATTGGAAAATGGCACAATTTTTTTTTTTTTTTAGCAAAGTTTGGAATTTTTTTTCACCACTTAGATAAAAAATAACCTAGTCATGTTTGGTGTCTATGAACTCGTACTGACCTGGAGAATCATAATGGCAGGTCAGTTTTAGCATTTATTGAACCTAGCAAAAAAGCCAAACAAAAAACAAGTGTGGGATTGCACTTTTTTGCAATTTCACCGCACTTGGAATTTTTTTCCCGTGTTCTAGTACATGACATGCTAAAACCAATAATGTCGTTCAAAAGTACAACTCGTCCCGCAAAAAATAAGCCCTCACATGGCCAAATTGACAGAAAAATAAAAAAGTTATGGCTCTGGGAAGGAGGGGAGTGAAAAACGAACACGGAAAAACGAAAAATCCCAAGGTCATGAAGGGGTTAATAAGCTTCTAGAATGTGTTTTTGACAGTTTGAGGGGTGAAGCTCTTAAAGTGGTGCCATAATTGGGTATTTTCTGTCACAGAGGCCCCTTAAAGTCACTTCATATGTGCTGTGGTCCCAAATAAATTGATTTTTGTAAATATAAAAAATTGCTGAAAAACTTTTTAACCTTCTAACTTCCTAACAAAAAAAGTTTCAAATATGAGGCAGATGTAAAGTAGATATGTGGTAAAAGTTATTTATTAGCTACTGTATTTTGTGTGATATATTTATCTGGCTATCTGGTTTAAAGCCATAAAACTTAAAATTTTTAAAACTGCAAAAGTTGTAACATTTTTGCTAAAATTCTGATATTTTCACAAATAAATGTAGAAAATATCGACCTAAATTTACCACTAACCTGAAGTACTATACAGTATGTCATGAAAAAACAATCTCAGGAAAACTAGAATCCGCTAAAGAGTCTAGAGTTATTACCTCATAAAGTCTCAAATGGAAAAGTTGGCCCAGTGTGGAAGGTGAATACAGGTTTTGGGGAGCAGGGATTAAGACACTTCTTATTCATTAAAGGAACAACATTTTTTAATGAATCAGGCGCCTTTGACTTTACCACGCCCCCTCTTCAAAACTGGCGTAAACATTCCCAGTGTTGATAAATCGGGGCCCAAGTTTATAGATGTGCTTAGAATTGATAAGGGTTACCACATTAAAGAATACAATATTTGAATATAATACTAGTCTAAGCATTAACCAATACATTGTGTGAATTTTATATGTACAACATCCAATATATGATTTTGTTTTCTAGGATTTTTGAGAGTTGTAGAAGTATCTGGATGGACATATCATTATAGCACCACAGTGCAAACATGGAATGAATCCCATAATTGGTGTAAAACAAATTTCACTGACATGGTTGCAATTCAAAACAAAGAAGAAATCTCTTTTTTAACTCACTATCTGCCTAATGACAGCATGCACTATTGGATAGGATTACGGAAAAAAAACAACATTTGGGTTTGGATTGGAACCAATAAAACACTTACAAAAAATGAAGAAAATTGGGCACAAGGAGAACCAAACAACAAAAGGAATAACCAAGACTGTGTGGAGATTTACATACGAAGATTAAAAGAAAGTGGTAAATGGAACGATGAACGATGTGATAGAAAGAAAAGGGCGCTATGTTATCTAGGTAGTTGTCAATGCATGTATCCTTTTAGCATGGAGGAATCCCTGAAAAAAATAATCCTTTCCTGGGGAACTGATACAAATAATTACTAACACCATCTCTACTGTAAAGGTACCTTCACACTAAACGATATCGCTAGCGATCCATGATGTTGCAGCGTCCTGGCTAGCGATATCGTTCAGTGTGACACGCAGCAGCGATCAGAATCCTGCTGTGATATCGTTGGTCGGGGCTAGAGGGCCAGCACTTTATTTGGTCGCTGGCTCTCCCGCTGACATCGCTGAATCGGCGTGTGTGACACCGATTCAGCGATGTCTTCGCTGGTAACCAGGGTAAACATCGGGTTACTAAGCGCAGGGCCGCGCTTAGTAACCCGATGTTTACCCTGGATACCATCCTAAAAGTAAAAAAAACAAACGCTTCATACTTACCTTCCGCTGTCTGTCCTCCGGCGCTCTGCTTTCCTGCACTCACTGTGAGCACAGCGGCCGGAAAGCAGAGCGGTGAAGTCACCGCTCTGCTTTCCGGCCGCTGTGCTCACAGCCAGTACAGAGAAGCACAGCGCCGGGGACAGACAGCCGAAGGTAAGTATGAAGCGTTTGTTTTTTTACTTTTAGGATGGTATCCAGGGTAAACATCGGGTTACTAAGCGCGGCCCTGCGCTTAGTAACCCGATGTTTACCCTGGTTACCGGCATCGTTGGTCGCTGGAGAGCTGTCTGTGTGACAGCTCTCCAGCGACCAAACAGCGACGCTGCAGCGATCCGGATCGTTGTCTGGATCGCTGCAGCGTCGTTTAGTGTGAAGGTACCTTAAGTAACAAATCTTGCTGTGTTATGGGAAATTCCTGATGTTATACATGACAGACATGAGGTCCATAGTTTTCAGAAACGTTTTAATATAAAACTAGGCAGAAAGTTTCCAATAATTAAAAATAGCATAAGAAATAAATCCTATGCTACTCAATACTAAAATCTGACATTGCGATGGAAATCCATGACTTGTACATTTCACATCTTCATTTCATTAGAAATGATTTCCACCTAAAATATCATGATACATTAGTGCATTAAATTATTTATTTTACCACATTTCCACTTTTCTGTTGAGGTGAGCATTTTTGCAAAAAAGACAATATGATATACACAAATGAAAGAGCAAAAACTCACTACATACACTCCTCAAGATTTAAATTACAACACGAAGAAGGATATCCAAGAAGTATCGTTGCTAAGCATGCCGAGACGAGAAGACTTAAAGCTGCAATGCTCCTCAGTGAAATATGCAAATTGTACAAATCAAGAATTAATCACCGTGCTACTCTATGTACGTAGAGTGACAATAGTAGTAGGGGAGTAATTGTGAGGATATGAACACATCATTCAACCCTTTACATCAATGATCAAAACAGTGAGTACCACTAAAATCCTAATCTAGTCCATATGTTTACTGCTAGTAAGCATGGTTTATCCACTCACTGCCAGAATTACTGATCACTCAGTTCACCCCATTCTAATCAGACAATTTATAACGAACATCTACCGTGCTCAATCTGGGGCAATCTAGTAGGAAACCATATCTGCTTCCAAAGGGCCGCCTATTTACGCAGCACCCACAGATTATACCACCAATACTGATCTCCAATTGGTTGCACTACCTTGTGTTACCCCAGTACGTACAATTGTAGACACACTATTATATCTTATTGCTCTGAATTAATGTCATCACAAAAGTCTTGTTGGTAAAAACTCCTTTTCTCTGTAGAGGAGAACATACCCCATCCCATCAAATTCTTGGATTACCACATCTTTGAACCAAGTACCTTTCACCAAATGCGGATTTTTGGCGCAATCATAGTAAGTTTTCCTCATTCATATATCTCATATCCTCGCAATTACTCCCCCTACTACTAGTGTTACTCTACGTATATAGAGTAGCGTGGTGATTAATTCTTGATTTCTACTAGTTTTTGGTTTTTCAGCAGGTACACACAGAACCTGTTTTAACCACCAGCAGCTCTCTATATAGACCTAACCCTCGAGCTTCACTCGCACTCAGAGCGCCAGTGTTTACGCATATTACTCAAATATGCAAATTGTCCCTTCAGAGAGGAAGAGGACTAGAACTCTAGTGCCAGCTATTGGAAGTAGCAATCCTAAAAGTTGATGTTGACTCTTTAACAAACCTTGTCACATGACTCAAGCTCAATTTGCAGACAGTGTTTCGGGGTACTGCCCCTCATCAGTGCAAAGTGGAGATTTGGTTTGGCTGAGTGAGAGGTGTCTGACCGACATCCAAGAAGTATTGTTTCTCCTTGCAGAGATTGACATGCTAAGCATGCCGAGTAGTGATGGGCGAGCACTAAAATGCTCGGGTTCTCGTTGCTGGGGTCGAGCAAGTTGGAATACTCAGGTACTGGACCTGAGCAACAAGCCCAATGTAAGTCTATGGGAAACCCAAGTATTTTTACCGCAATTCCCCAGGGGGTCCTTTTAATGGGAATCTGTCACCCCAAAATTCGCATATAAGCTAAGGCCACCGGCATCAGGGGCTTATCTACAGCATTCTGTAATGCTGTAGATAAGCCCCCATGTAACCTGCAAGACAAGAAAAACAGGTTATATTATACTCCACAGGGGTGGTCCCAGTGCGATCGTGTCCGATGGGCGTCGCTGTCTGGGTCCAGCGCCTCCCATCTTCATACGATGACATCCTCTTCTTTTCTTCCTGCCGCGGCTCTTGCGCAGGCATACTTTGTCTGCCCTGTTGAGGGCAGAGCAAAGTACTGCAGTGCGCAGGTGCCGGGAAAGGTCAGAGAGGCCCGGAGCCTGCGCACTGCAGTGCTTTGCTCTGCCCTTAACAAGGCAGTTAAAGGACACCTGCGCAGGATCCGTGGGAGGAAGCAAAGAAGAGGACATCATCGTATGAAGATGGGAGGTGCCGGAACCAGACCGCGACACCTATAGGATCGGAGTGCAGCGTGACCCACCCCTAGGTGAGTATAATAATATAATAGTATATAATATAACCTGTTTTTCTTGTCTTGCAAGATACATCGGGGGCTTATCTACAGCATTACAGAATGCTGGTTTTTAGCCACTCCAAAATTATTTTTTTTTTGGTTGCTGCGACATTCCATTAAAATGTGATAACTGGCAATCAGAAGAATGTATCTGCACCAAAATGGTATCACTAAAAACGTCAGCTCGGCACGCAAAAAATAAGCCCTCACCCGACCCAAGATCACGAAAAATGGAGACGCTACCGGTATCGGAAAATAGAGCTTTTTTTTTTTTTAGCAAAGTTTGGAATTTTTTTTCACCACTTAGATAAAAAATAACCTAGACATGTTGGGTGTCTATGAACTCGCACTGACTTGGAGAATCATAATGACAGGTCAGTTTTAGCATTTAGCGAACCTAGCAAAAAAGCTAAGCAATAAACCCGCATGGGATTGCACTTTTTTTAGCAATTTCACTGCACTTGGAATATTTTTTCCCATTTTCTAGTATAGGACATGGTAAAACCAATGATGTCGTTCAAAAGTACAACTCGTCCTACAAAAATAAGCCCTCACATGACAATTTTGATGGAAAAATATAAAAGTTATGGCTCTGGGAAGGAGGGGAGTGAAAAACGAACACCGAAAAACGTAAAATCCCAAGGTCATGAAGGGGTTAAAGTTGCTTTCAACCAGTACAAATGCATTCACTGGGAAATGCCATTGTAACATTTAACAACCCTAGCTGGCCATTTGTTGTGTGACACATAAGGAGACACATCTTGTTTAATTTATGAAGGAGGGACTCTTAAAGTCACAAAGCCTATTTGTAGAAGGGCATCAGGCGGCATTAATATTCTTAAAGGTCCATTATTAAACAGTGGGTCTCCTATGCTGTTATTGCCTATGCAGTGAGTGGCTGGGCTGCCAAGAATTACAATGCACCCCAATACCCCTTCATGAGAGGTACAGAAGGGCTTCCTGAAGAAATGTTGCATTGAATGCAAGGCCTGCCCTGCTATCAAGTCATATGCACCCAAAGAATCCTTTGAACCCAGGTAGTGGATGGCCACAGGAAAACCCACTTCATATTATTCAGTTAGTCCTGCCTAACTGTTTTCTTATGTATTAACAGCAAGGCCTGCCCTGCTACCAAGTCATATGCCCCTTAATAAGCTTTTGAACCCAGGTAATGGATGGCCACAGGAAAACCCACTTCACATTATTCACTTGGTCCTGCCATACTGTTTTCTTATGTATTAACAACAAGGTCTGCTCTGCACCCCATTAAGCCTTTGAACCCAGTTACTGGACGGCCACAGGAAAATACACTTCACATTGTTCATTTTGTAATCCCATACTGTTTTGTTATGTATTAACTGCAAGGCCTGCCCTGCTACCAAGTCATATGCATCCCAATAAGCCTTTGAACTTAAGTACTGGATGGCAACAGGAAAACCCACTTCACATTCTTCAGTTGGTCCTGCCATACTGTTTCCTTATGCATTGAAAGCAAGGGCCGCCTTGATCCAAATTTGCAACATAATCCCTCCTTGGAAGAAGCATGGAGGAGGGCCTCTTAAAAAAAACTGTCCCATTGCAAAGGAGCGGGTCTCCTAGACTTGTATTGCCCATACACTAAGTGCATGGGCTGACAAACATTTCCCGATGGGGGTTACATTTTAAAAAAAAAAATTTTATGGGCATCATAGACACCCTTGCCCAAAAGTTTACTGGCTGTAGAAGAAAGGAACACATTAACCCTGGTGATTTAGTGGTGGAGAATGATGAGTCTTTGATGAAGGCCTCATTAAAAATTAGGCCCAACGTAAAGGAGCGGGTCTCCTAGACTCGTAATGCATACACTAAGTGGATGGGCTGACAAGCATTTCCCCCTGGGGAGTATAATTTTTTTAGTTTCAAATTATTAATTGGCATCATAAAAACACCTTTGCACAAAAATTTACTGACTTTTGCATCACAGAATATGTTCACCCTGGTATTCTAGTGGTTGTGGATGATGAGGATTAGGATAAGGAGAAGCATAACACTAAACAGACCAAATGATGAAACGTATGCCCATTAGTGTTGAGCGATACCGTCCGATACTTGAAAGTATCAGTATCGGATAGTATCGGCCGATACCCTAAAAGTATCGGATATCGCCGATACCGATATCCGATACCAATACACGTCAATGGGACACCAAGTATCGGAAGGTATCCTGATGGATCCCAGGGTCTGAAGGAGAGGAAACTCTCGTTCAGGCCCTGGGATCCATAGTGAGGTGTAAAATAAAGAATTAAAATAAAAAATATTGTTATATTCACCTCTCCGGCGGCCCCTGGAACATCACCGCGAGGAACCGGCGTCCGGCAGGCTTCTTTGTTCAAAATGAGCGCCTTTAGGACCTGCGGAATGACGTCGCGGCTTCTGATTGGTCGCGTGCCGCCCATGTGACCGCCACGCGACCAATCAGAAGCCGCGACGTCATTCCACAGGTCCTAAAGGCGCTCATTTTGAACAAAGAAGCCTGCCGGACGCCGGTGACTCGCGGTGATGTTCCAGGGGCCGCCGGAGAGGTGAATATAACAATATTTTTTATTTTAATTCTTTATTTTACACCTCCGATACCGATACCCGATACCACAAAAATATCGGATCTCCGTATCGGAATTCCGATACCGCAAGTATCGGCCGATACCCGATACTTGCGGTATCGGAATGCTCAACACTAATGCCCATGTGTGGTTGTGAAGAGGTGCATGAGAATACACCTCCACAAAAAAGACAATGTATTGGTGGTTATGTTTTGCTGTTTTCATTCGATGATGTAAAGAAGTCTTGCCCAATCCAGCCCTTGTTCATTCCCGTCAGCATTTTCAGATGACAGGCGGATGCACTTATCTGTTATAATTTCACCAGTGGCACTAAAAACCCCCTCTCTGATATGCTAGCAGCAGGGCAGGCCAGGACCTCCAAGGCATAGAGAGCCAGTTCATGTCACGTGTCCAGCTTGGCTATCCAATAATTAAAAGGCACAGAGGAATCCCGGAGGATGTTCTGTTATGATCTGGTGGTTTAGGAACAACATGAGACAAGCTCTGAAGGAGGTGGTATCTGTATTGACCGCAGACCCTGAACCTAGCAGGGCAACTAGAAATAGCCGTGGGGGGTACCTGACGCTCCCTAGACCCCTCGGCACAGCCTAAGATCTAACTTCCCCTAAAGATGGAAACAGGAAACCTATCTTGCCTCAGAGAAAATCCCCAAAGGAAAGATAGCCCCCCACAAATATTGACGGTGAGAGGAGGGGAAAATAACATACGCAGAGATGAAATCAGATTTTAGCATAGGAGGCCAGTCTAGCTTGATAGATAGGACAGGAAAGGATACTGTGCGGTCAGTATAAAAACTACAAAACAATCCACGCAGAGTTTACAAAATCTCCACACCTGACTAAAGGTGTGGAGGGTAAATCTGCTTCCCAGAGCTTCCAGCTAACAGAAAAAATCCATAATGACAAGCTGGACAAAAATAGAATGCACAGAACAATAAGTCCACAACATGTGGACTGAAATGAGCAAAGCCAGAACTTATCTTTGCAGAACTGGTCAGGAAACCAGGAGAATCCAAGCAGAGATGTGAATCCAGCCAGAGAACATTGACAAGTGGCATAGGCTGAAGACTAGAGCCAGGTTAAATAGCAGAGCCAAGAGTGACGATTAGTGAAAGCAGCTGCTAAAGCTAAACCCAAGGAGGGGCAGTTCCACTCAAAACCACCAGAGGGAGCCCAAGGGCAGAATTCACAAAAGTGCCATTTAAAACCACCGGAGGGAGCCCAAGAACGGAATTCACAACAATGTTCGTATGATCAGCAAGGTACTCCCTCAGCATCTTCCCAAACATTGAACTTCTTGTGACAGCACCCCTTGCCTATGTGCTGTCTCGATGGGAGGGTCTGATAAAACTGTCGCAGAACTTTGCCATTGTTCCCCTGCCTGAGCTGGATTGTACTTCTCTCTCGCTTGGACTCCTTGGTTGTACAGCAAACTCCTGCTGCCAGTGTTCTCAGATGGGAATTTTTTTATTAACTCCGCTACAAGGGCCCTCTGGTACTGCAACATTTTAGTACACCTGTCTGCCTCTGGAAGAAGAGATTGAAATTTCTCCTTGTAGTGTGGGTCTAGAAGTGTCACCAACCAGTAATGATTGTCACCAGAAATTTTAATAATGCAATGGTAATGGGAAATGCAGTGCAACACAAAGTGAGCCATGCATGCCAGACTGCGAACAGGCAAGACTTCCGTGTCCTCACCAACAGGATGACTGACCATGCTGTCCTCCTCCTCATCATCCTCTTCTTCCTCATCATCTTCCTCCTCCTCCCTGTCCTCAGGCCATCCACGCTGAACAGACAGTATGACAGCTGTGCTTATAGTACCGTCTATAAGGCATGAAAGTAGCTCCTGTTCTTCCTCCTCCTCCTCTTCCTCATTGTCTACCAATCCACGTTGGGATGACATAAGGATGGGCTGCGTGTAATCATCCTGTATGGTTCCTTGCTCCCTGTCCTCATGCTCTGCCTGCAATGTATCCTCTTTAATTGTGAGCGGAGAGGTTTTCAGAATGCAGAGAAGCGGGATGGTGACGCCAATTATGGTGTCATCACCGCTCACCATTTTGGTGCAGTCCTCAAAGTTTTTGAGGATGGTACATACAGTGGGGCAAAAAAGTATTTAGTTAGTCAGCAATAGTGCAAGTTCCACCACTTAAAAAGATGAGAGGCGTCTGTAATTTACATCATAGGTAGACCTCAAATATGGGAGACAAACTGAGAAAAAAAAATCCAGAAAATCACATTGTCTGTTTTTTTATCATTTTTTTTGCATATTATGGTGGAAAATAAGTATTTGGTCAGAAACAAACAATCAAGATTTCTGGCTCTCACAGACCTGTAACTTCTTCTTTAAGAGTCTCCTCTTTCCTCCACTCATTACCTGTAGTAATGGCACCTGTTTAAACTTGTTATCAGTATAAAAAGACACCTGTGCACACCCTCAAACAGTCTGACTCCAAACTCCACTATGGTGAAGACCAAAGAGCTGCCAAAGGACACCAGAAACAAAATTGTAGCCCTGCACCAGGCTGGGAAGACTGAATCTGCAATAGCCAACCAGCTTGGAGTGAGGAAATCAACAGTGGGAGCAATAATTAGAAAATGGAAGACATACAAGACCACTGATAATCTCCCTCGATCTGGGGCTCCACGCAAAATCCCACTCCGTGGGGTCAGAATGATCACAAGAACGGTGAGCAAAAATCCCAGAACCACGCGGGGGGACCTAGTGAATGAACTGCAGAGAGCTGGGACCAATGTAACAAGGCCTACCATAAGTAACACACTACGCCACCATGGACTCAGATCCTGCAGTGCCAGACGTGTCCCACTGCTTAAGCCAGTACATGTCCGGGCCCGTCTGAAGTTTGCTTGAGAGCATTTGGATGATCCAGAGGAGTTTTGGGAGAATGTCCTATGGTCTGATGAAACCAAACTGGAACTGTTTGGTAGAAACACAACTTGTCGTGTTTGGAGGAAAAAGAATACTGAGTTGCATCCATCAAACACCATACCTACTGTAAAGCATGGTGGTGGAAACATCATGCTTTGGGGCTGTTTCTCTGCAAAGGGGCCAGGACGACTGATCCGGGTACATGAAAGAATGAATGGGGCCATGTATCGTGAGATTTTGAGTGCAAACCTCCTTCCATCAGCAAGGGCATTGAAGATGAAACGTGGCTGGGTCTTTCAACATGACAATGATCCAAAGCACACCGCCAGGGCAACGAAGGAGTGGCTTCGTAAGAAGCATTTCAAGGTCCTGGAGGGGCCTAGCCAGTCTCCAGATCTCAGCCCTATAGAAAACCTTTGGAGGGAGTTGAAAGTCCGTGTTGCCAAGCGAAAAGCCAAAAACATCACTGCTCTAGAGGAGATCTGCATGGAGGAATGGGCCAACATACCAACAGCAGTGTGTGGCAACCTTGTGAAGACTTACAGAAAAAGTTTGACCTCTGTCATTGCCAACAAAGGATATATTACAAAGTATTGAGATGAAATTTTGTTTCTGACCAAATACTTATTTTCCACCATAATATGCAAATAAAATGTTAAAAAAACAGACAATGTGATTTTCTGGATTTTTTTTCTCAGTTTGTCTCCCATAGTTGAGGTCTACCTATGATGTAAATTACAGACGCCTCTCATCTTTTTAAGTGGTGGAACTTGCACTATTGCTGACTGACTAAATACTTTTTTGCCCCACTGTATGTCTGACATCCATGTCCACTCCTGAGGTTTTATGTGTGTATTCTGAACTGAATATCGACAGCCTTGTTGATGCTGGTAGTCAACAACTGCCCTCTTCTGCTCACAAATCCTTTCCAACATATGCAGTGTAGAGTTCCAACACATGGGGACATCAAACACCAGTTGCTGAGCCGGAAGATGCAAATGCTGGTGAAGCATGGCAAGGGCGGCTGAAGCTGTAGCTGACTTTATAAAATGGGCAGACAGGCGGCGTACTTTCACTAGCAGATCTGGAAGCTCCTGGTAGCTTTTGAGAAAATGTTGAACGATGAGGTTAAGCACATGGGCCAGGCAAGGTACGTGTGCCTCAGAGCCGCCACCAGGTCCCAGCCATTGTAACACGTGACCATGCCTGGCTGTAGATTCAGCAATGTTATCCAAAAATCTGACTGCTCTTTCAGTGCTGTCCACAACTCTTCAGCATTTTGTGGTTTGTCACTTAAGCACTTAGCTTCAGCACAGCCTTTTGCCGCTTGGCTGAGGCAGTGCTGCAGTGCTTCCAGCTTCTGACTGATGTGCTCATTGCAGAGATAGAGGCTGAAGAGGAGGAGGAGGTGTAGACTGTGAGAGCAACCCTGATTGACTTAGGGCCTCAATCCTCACGTCAGGAGGATGTGTTCCATCCCAAGGCCCGACTGGGTCCCAGCTTCCACTACGTTAACCCAGTGTGCCGTCAGTTAGATGTACCGTCTCTGCCCAGAAGCACTTGTCCATGAGTCCATGGTTAGGTGTAGAGTTGAGCGACTCTTACTTTTTTAGGATCGAGTCGGGTTTCGCGAAACCCGACTTTGTCAAAAGTCGGGTAGGGTGAAATCGGCCGATTATTGCGAAAAGTCTGGGGCCGACCGAAACACGAAACCCAATGCAAGTCAATGGGGAATCAAAGTCGGCAGTGAGTGGAGGACAGACAGAAAAACACCAACAGTGCCCATTTTAATGCCAAAAACATCAATTCTTATTTCTTAAGCTTGTCAATCTTAATTTACATTATAATAATAGTTAGACATTGAAAACAGGGGGTCATTTGGCTAAAGTTGTGGGGGGGGGTAGGGCTGGCTCAAGATTTTCGTGGGCCCAGGAAATGCGGAATACGTCACGGCGGTGGAGCAGGGAGAGGTAAGTATTTCAACTTTGCAAGTGCTCTGATCCTGAGGAAGCAGGGGGGGCCAACTCGTTGGCCCTTGGCACTGGCACAGGGCCCCTCATAGTACGGCGGTGTGTTTGATGGCGGGTGGCGCCTCCCACTGCCAGAGACACTTTTGCGTACTATATGAGGGGCCCTGTGCCAGTGGCGTCACCAACGAGTATTCCCCCCCTCCTGATGAAGGAACCTGCACTTTCATCTGCATTTTCCTCTTTGTCCCCGTGTAAGGTGGTATAGTATGTGGGAAGAGGAACCTGACTTTCAGCAGGGTCAGATTCAGGCTGTGTAGAGTGCAAGGGGAATGTAGTGGTCTGGGTCAATGTACCAGCAGACTCATCTAGCAGTGGCTGGGCAATGGGCAGGATGAGGAGGAAACACAGATATAGGTCCAAATAATAAAGGAGGCTAAATGCAGTTCAAAATTGGTAACAGGACTAAACAGGCGGCACAGCTTTGTTCAGTGGAAGACAACTGTAAGGAGTGGTGCAGACACAGTTAGTAGGCCCACAATAAAAAAGTAGGCTAAATGCAGTTAAAAATTGGTAACAGGACTAAACAGGCAGCATAACTTTGTTCAGTGGAGGACAACTGTAATGAGTGGCGCAGACACAGTTTGTAGGCCCACAATAAAAAGTAGGCTAAAAGAAGTTCAAAATTGGTAACAGGACTAAACAGGCGGCATTGCTTTGTTCAGTGGAGGACAACTGTAATGAGTGGCGCAGACAGAGTAAGTAGGCCCAAATACAAAAGTAGGCTAAAAGCAGTTCAAAACTGGTAACAGGACTAAACAGGCAGCCAAGCTTTGTTCAGTGGAGGACAACTGTAATGAGTGGCGCAGACACAGTTAGTAGGCCCACAATAAAAAAGAAGGCTAAATGCAGTTCAAAATTGGTAACAGGACTAAACAGGCGGCATAGCTTTGTTCAGTGGAGGACAACTGTAATGAGTGGCGCAGACACAGTTTGTAGGCCCACAATAAAAAAGTAGGCTAAAAGCAGTTCAAAATTGGTAACAGGACTAAACAGGCGTCATTGCTTTGTTCAGTGGAGGACAACTGTAATGAGTGGCGCAGACAGAGTAAGTAGGCCCAAATACAAAAGTAGGCTAAAAGCAGTTCAAAACTGGTAACAGGACTAAACAGGCAGCCAAGCTTTGTTCAGTGGAGGACAACTGTAATGAGTGGCGCAGACACAGTTAGTAGGCCCAAAATAAAAAAAAGTAGGCCAAAAGTTCAAAATTGGTAACAGGACTAAACAGGCGGCATTGCTTTGTTCAGTGGAGGACAACTGTAATGAGTGGCGCAGACACGGTTAGTAGGCCCAAATACAAAATTAGTTTAAAAGCAGTTCAAAATTGGTAACATAGCTAAACAGACGGCATAGCTAGGTACAGGGGTGGGCTCCTCTGCTGAGTAGCAGACAGTGGTAGTAGGCGCAAAGTATTAACTGTTCAAAATGGAGACCAGGGCCCCTGTATATTTTAACTATCATCTATCATTTCAACAAATTTGTATTGGCAGTGCCATTGAAGGATTTAACAGCACAGACTACACAGTGGTGGAGCAGGGAGAGGTAAGTATTGCAAGTGGTAGAGCACTGTTCGAGCTGGGGGGAACACTCTATTGTGGGCAGTTACATAGTTACATAGTTATTAAGGTTGAAGGAAGACTATATGTCCATCTAGTTCAACCCATAGCCTTACCTAACATGCCCTAACATGTTGCCCTAACATGTTGATCCAGAGGAAGGCAAAAAAACCCCATGTGCAAAGAGTAAGCTCCACATTGGGGAAAAAAATTCCTTCCCGACTCCACATACGGCAATCAGACTAGTTCCCTGGATCAACGCCCTATCAAGGAATCTAGTGTATATACCCTGTAACATTATACTTTTCCAGAAAGGTATCCAGTCCCCTCTTAAATTTAAGTAATGAATCACTCATTACAACATCACACGGCAGAGAGTTCCATAGTCTCACTGCTCTTACAGTAAAGAATCCGTGTCTGTTATTATGCTTAAACCTTTTTTCCTCCAACCGCAGAGGATGCCCCCTTGTCCCTGTTTCAGGTCTATGATTAAAAAGATCATCAGAAAGGTCTTTGTACTGTCCCCTCATATATTTATACATTAAAATGAGATCACCCCTTAGTCTTCGTTTTTCCAAACTAAATAGCCCCAAGTGTAATAACCTATCTTGGTATTGCAGAACCCCCAGTCCTCTAATAACCTTGGTCGCTCTTCTCTGCACCCGCTCCAGTTCAGCTATGTCTTTCTTATACACCGGAGACCAGAACTGTGCACAGTATTCTAAGTGTGGTCGAACTAGTGACTTGTATAGAGGTAAAATTATATTCTCCTCATGAGCATCTATGCCTCTTTTAATGCATCCCATTATTTTATTTGCCTTTGTAGCAGCTGCCTGACACTGGCCACTGAATTTAAGTTTGTCATCCACCCATACACTCAGGTCTTTTTCATTGACGGTTTTGCCCAGAGTTTTAGAATTAAGCACATAATTATACATCTTATTACTTCTACCCAAGTGCATGACCTTACATTTATCCCCATTAAAGCTCATTTGCCATTTATCAGCCCAAGCTTCTAGTTTACATAAATCATCCTGTAATATAAAATTGTCCTCCTCTGTATTGATTACCCTGCAGAGTTTGGTGTCATCTGCAAATATTGAAATTCTACTCTGAATGCCCCCTACAAGGTCATTAATAAATATGTTAAAAAGAAGAGGGCCCAATACTGACCCCTGTGGTACCCCACTGCTAACCGCTACCCAGTCCGAGTGTGCTCCATTAATAACCACCCTTTGTTTCCTATCCCTGAGCCAGCTCTCAACCCACTTGCACATATTTTCCCCTATCCCCATTATTCTCATTTTATGTATCAACCTTTTGTGTGGCACCGTATCAAAAGCTTTTGAAAAGTCCATATACACTACATCCACTGGGTTCCCTTGGTCCAATCCGGAACTTACCTCTTCATAGAAACTGATCAAATTAGTCTGACATGAACGGTCCCTAGTAAACCCGTGCTGATACTGGGTCATGAGGTTATTCCTCTTCAGATACTCCAGTATAGCGTCCCTTAGAATGCCCTCCAGGATTTTACCCACAGTAGAGGTTAAGCTTACTGGCCTATAGTTTCCGAGTTCAGTTTTTGTTCCCTTTTTGAATATTGGCACCACATTTGCTATACGCCAGTCCTGTGGCACAGACCCTGTTATTATGGAGTCTTTAAAGATTAAAAATAATGGTCTATCAATGACTGTACTTAATTCCTGCAGTACTCGAGGGTGTATCCCATCCGGGCCCGGAGATTTGTCAATTTTAGTGATTTTTAGACGCCGCCGCACTTCCTGCTGGGTTAAGCAGGTGACATTTAATTGGGAATTTTTATCACTAGACATTTTGTCTGCCATGGGATTTTCTTGTGTAAATACTGATGAAAAAAAGTCATTTAGCATATTGGCTTTTCCCTCATCCTCATCCACCATCTCACCCAGACTATTTTTAAGGGGGCCAACACTATCATTTTTTAGTTTCTTACTATTTATGTAGTTAAAGAATATTTTAGGATTATTTTTACTCTCTCTGGCAATGAGTCTCTCTGTCTCAATCTTTGCTGCCTTGATTTGCTTTTTACAGAATTTATTTAATTTTCTGTATTTATTTAATGCCTCCTCACTACCTACTTCCTTTAATTCTCTAAATGCTTTCTTTTTGTCCCTTATTGCGCCCCTTACAGCTCTATTTAGCCATATTGGTTTCCTCCTATTTCTAATATGTTTATTCCCATACGGTATATACTGTGCACAGGTCCTATCCAGGATGCTAATAAACGTCTCCCATTTTCTCTGTGTATTTTTGTGTCTCAGGATATCGTCCCAGTTAATTGCACCAAGATCCTCTCTCATCCGTTGGAAATTTGCCCTCCTGAAGTTTAGTGTCCTTGTAACCCCTCTACTACACATCTTTTTAAAGGATACATGAAAACTTATTATTTTGTGATCGCTATTTCCCAAGTAACCCCCAACCCTTATATTTGATATGCGGTCTGGCCTGTTGGTTAATATTAGGTCTAGCAGTGCCCCCCTTCTTGTTGGGTCCTGAACCAGTTGTGAAAGGTAATTGTCTCTCATAATTGTCAAAAACCGATTACCTTTGCTGGAACTGCAGGTTTCTGTTCCCCAATCTATTTCAGGGTAGTTGAAGTCCCCCATAATAATGACTTCTCCTTGAGTCGCAGCTTCATCTATTTGCTTTACGAGGATATTCTCCATTGCTTCCATTATTTTTGGAGATTTATAACAAACCCCTATCAGTAATTTATTATTTTTTCCCCCTCCCCTTATCTCCACCCACAGGGATTCTACATTTTCATTAAATTCACCTATATTATCGCACAGGATGGGTTTTAAGGATGATTTTACATATAGACACACCCCTCCCCCTCGCTTATCTGTACGGTCATTTCTGAACAGGCTATAGCCCTGCAAGTTAACAGCCCAGTCATGGCTCTCATCCAGCCACGTTTCAGATATCCCCACCATGTCATAATTATGCTCCAACAACATTAGTTCTAATTCGTCCATTTTGTTGGCGAGGCTTCTGGCATTAGTATACATGCACTTTATGTTCCTCTCTGTACTTCTATTTCTTAAATTATTAACTGTTCTGACCCCACCCCCCATGCCACCGCCACCCCCAACTTCCTTATTTGTGCCCAGGACTCTGCCTGCACTATCTTCCCCTCCTATAAAATGAATACCCTCCCCCCCAATTCCTAGTTTAAACACTCCTCCAACCTTCTAGTCATTCTCTCCCCCAGCACAGCTGCACCCTCCCCATTGAGGTGCAGCCCGTCCCTAGCGTAGAGCCTGTAGCCAACTGAGAAGTCGGCCCAGTTCTGCAGGAACCCAAACCCCTCTTTCCTACACCAATTCTTGAGCCACTTATTAACCTCCCTAATCTCCCGTTGCCTCTCTGGCGTGGCACGTGGTACCGGCAGTATTTCGGAAAATACCACATTGGAGGTCCTTGCTTTCAGCTTGCAGCCTAATTCCCTGAAATCATCTTTAAGGACCTTCCACCTACCTCTAACTTTGTCATTAGTGCCAATGTGCACCATGACCGCTGGGTCCTCACCAGCCCCTCCCAATAATCTGTCCACCCGATCAGCGATGTGTCGGACTCGAGCGCCAGGTAGGCAGCACACCGTTCGACGATCCCTGTCTTTGTGACAGATTGCCCTATCTGTTCCCCTAATAATTGAGTCGCCCACTACCAGCACCTGTCTGGCCTGCCCTGCTCTCCTATTTCCCTCCTTACTGGAGCAGTCACTCCTCCGGCTTTCAGAGGACATGCCTGGCTGCAGCAGTGCTACCCCTGTACTGGCACCCCCCTCATCTGCCAACTTAGCAAACTTATTGGGGTGTTCCAGATCAGGACTAGCCTCCCTGGCACTCTTCCCTCTACCCCGCTTCCTAACTGTCACCCAGCTTGCTACTTCATTGTCCTGCAGCTCCATCCCACCATCCCCCCCTCATCTGTCCCATTGAGCGTCTGCTCCGTGAGCAGAAGACTCCTCTCCATGTTGTCTATGGATCTCAGTGTTGCCAGCTGCACATTTAGAGTCAGAATCTGGGTTTCCAAATGCACAACGTGCTCACATCTCGCACAGCAGTATGCACCCTCGATCGGCTGCTCAAGGACTGCATACATGTGGCAAGATGTGCACTGGATGGCATTAACAATCGTGGAGCACATTTCCTAATGGGGATTGCACCAGACAGAACAGTTCAATAAAAAAAATAAATAAATACAAAGTATTAATAAAAATCAGTCAGCAATTCAGTAATTCCTCCCCTGAAAACTCCCCGACTCCAAAGTCTCTTAATCACAAGTCACACTTACCGCCGTCCACACTTACGCTCTGGTCACACTCAGCTCGCTCACACTCGCTCTGCTGAAGATTTATAGAGATTTTTTTTTTTTTTTTTTTTTTTTTTTTTTTCCTAGTTCCCCTCAACAGCAATCAACCTTGCTGTTCAAATGCACTTCCACACAGGGCACAGGGCCCCTCACATTACGACGGTGTGTCTGATGTTGGTTGTGCACCACCACCGTCAGAGACACTTCATTATACTATGAGTGACCCTGTGCCAGTGCCGTCGCCCAAGAGGCACAGGCACAGGCAAAAGGCACTCGCACAGGTGCTTGCGCCAGGTGTTGACCACTGCCCTGTGGGGGGGAGTCAGCCCATTTAGGGAGGTATAAAAATGGCCTATGGTGGACATTCAGCAGCTGCAAATGGCGGAATTGGAGTAGTCAGTAAGAGGAGGCCAAAAGCAAGACATTTTTGAGGCAAGCTACGTGTCAGCAGGAGAAGGTGGGGCAAAATAATTTGAAATCCATGATTGGTTCATTTTAATGAAGGTTAGATCATCAACATTTCGGGGAGCCAGACGTGTCCTTTTTTCAGTCAGTATTGAACCAGCAGCACTGAAGACTCTTTCTGAGAGCACACTAGCAGCTGGGCAAGCAAGCTCCTGTAATGCATATTCTGCCAATACGGGCCAGGTGTCTACTATATGAGGGGCCCTGTGCCAGTGGCGTCGCCAACGAGTATTCCCCCCTTCCTGATGAAGGAACCTGCACTTTCATCTGCATTTTCCTCTTTGTCCCCGTGTAAGGTGGTATAGTATGTGGGAAGGGGAACCTGACTTTCAGCAGGGTCAGATTCAGGCTGTGTAGAGTGCAAGGGGAATGTAGTGGTCTGGGTCAATGTACCAGCAGACTCATCTAGCAGTGGCTGGGCAATGGGCAGGATGAGGAGGAAACACAGATATAGGTCCAAATAATAAAGGAGGCTAAATGCAGTTCAAAATTGGTAACAGGACTAAACAGGCGGCATAGCTTTGTTCAGTGGAGGACAACTGTAATGAGTGGCGCAGACACAGTTTGTAGGCCCACAATAAAAAAGAAGGCTAAATGCAGTTCAAAATTGGTAACAGGACTAAACAGGCGGCATAGCTTTGTTCAGTGGAGGACAACTGTAATGAGTGGCGCAGACACCGTTAGTAGGCCCACAATAAAAAAGTAGGCTAAAAGGAGTTCAAAATTGGTAACAGGACTAAACAGGCGGCATAGCTTTGTTCAGTGGAGGACAACTGTAATGAGTGGAGCAGACACAGTTAGTAGGCACACAATAAAAAGTAGGCTAAATGCAGTTCAAAATTGGTAACAGGACTAAACAGGCGGCACAGCTTTGTTCAGTGGAAGACAACTGTAAGGAGTGGTGCAGACACAGTTAGTAGGCCCACAATAAAAAAGTAGGCTAAATGCAGTTAAAAATTGGTAACAGGACTAAACAGGCAGCATAACTTTGTTCAGTGGAGGACAACTGTAATGAGTGGCGCAGACACAGTTTGTAGGCCCACAATAAAAAGTAGGCTAAAAGCAGTTCAAAATTGGTAACAGGACTAAACAGGCGGCATTGCTTTGTTCAGTGGAGGACAACTGTAATGAGTGGCGCAGACAGAGTAAGTAGGCCCAAATACAAAAGTAGGCTAAAAGCAGTTCAAAACTGGTAACAGGACTAAACAGGCAGCCAAGCTTTGTTCAGTGGAGGACAACTGTAATGAGTGGCGCAGACACAGTTAGTAGGCCCACAATAAAAAAGAAGGCTAAATGCAGTTCAAAATTGGTAACAGGACTAAACAGGCGGCATAGCTTTGTTCAGTGGAGGACAACTGTAATGAGTGGCGCAGACACAGTTTGTAGGCCCACAATAAAAAAGTAGGCTAAAAGCAGTTCAAAATTGGTAACAGGACTAAACAGGCGTCATTGCTTTGTTCAGTGGAGGACAACTGTAATGAGTGGCGCAGACAGAGTAAGTAGGCCCAAATACAAAAGTAGGCTAAAAGCAGTTCAAAACTGGTAACAGGACTAAACAGGCAGCCAAGCTTTGTTCAGTGGAGGACAACTGTAATGAGTGGCGCAGACACAGTTAGTAGGCCCAAAATAAAAAAAAGTAGGCCAAAAGTTCAAAATTGGTAACAGGACTAAACAGGCGGCATTGCTTTGTTCAGTGGAGGACAACTGTAATGAGTGGCGCAGACACGGTTAGTAGGCCCAAATACAAAATTAGTTTAAAAGCAGTTCAAAATTGGTAACATAGCTAAACAGACGGCATAGCTAGGTTCAGGGGTGGGCTCCTCTGCTGAGTAGCAGACAGTGGTAGTAGGCGCAAAGTATTAACTGTTCAAAATGGAGACCAGGGCCCCTGTATATTTTAACTATCATCTATCATTTCAACAAATTTGTATTGGCAGTGCCATTGAAGGATTTAACAGCACAGACTACACAGTGGTGGAGCAGGGAGAGGTAAGTATTGCAAGTGGTAGAGCACTGTTCGAGCTGGGGGGAACACTCTATTGTGGGCAGTGGTACTGGCACAGGGCCCCTCATATTACGACGGTGTGTCTGATGTTGGTTGTGCACCACCACCGTCAGAGACACTTCATTATACTATGAGTGACCCTGTGCCAGTGCCGTCGCCCAAGAGGCACAGGCACAGGCAAAAGGCACTCGCACAGGTGCTTTCGCCAGGTGTTGACCACTGCCCTGTGGGGGGGAGTCAGCCCATTTAGGGAGGTATAAAAATGGCCTATGGTGGACATTCAGCAGCTGCAAATGGCGGAATTGGAGTAGTCAGTAAGAGGAGGCCAAAAGCAAGACATTTTTGAGGCAAGCTACGTGTCAGCAGGAGAAGGTGGGGCAAAATAATTTGAAATCCATGATTGGTTCATTTTAATGAAGGTTAGATCATCAACATTTCGGGGAGCCAGACGTGTCCTTTTTTCAGTCAGTATTGAACCAGCAGCACTGAAGACTCTTTCTGAGAGCACACTAGCAGCTGGGCAAGCAAGCTCCTGTAATGCATATTCTGCCAATACGGGCCAGGTGTCTAGTTTAGATGCCCATTAATCAAAGGGGAATGACCTGTGAGGGAGAACATCGATAAGGGAGGAGAAGTAGTTCGTAACCACACTGGACAAATTCTGTCTCCTGTCACTTTGAATCGATGCAGCACTACCTGTCGTGTCAGCGGTCATTGCAAAATCACTCCACAACCTGGTCATAAAACCCCTCTGTCGAGTGCCACTTCGGATTTGTGCACCTCTAACACCTCTGCCATGTTGCCCCCTACGGCTCGTGTGAGAACCATTACCGCCGCTGTGTGCTGGGAATTCCTGAACCAAACAGGTTACAAGAGTTGCTTGTTTCGCAGCCAATATTTGCTCAAGGTTCTCATGTGGCATGATATTTTGTAATTTTCCTTTATATCGTTGATCCAGGAGGCAGGCCAACCAGTAATTGTCATCGGTCATCATTTTGATAATGCGGGGGTCCCTTTTTAGGATACGCAAGGCATACTCAGCCATGTGGGCCAATGTTCCAGGTGTCAATTCACTGCTTGTGCTGGGTTGAGGAGCACTTTCTTGCAAATCAACTTCACTTGTGTCCCGCAAAAACCCTGTACCTGATCTTGCTACGCCACCAGTTTCTGTTTGCCCTCTGTGAAGCATCCTCCCATAAATATTCATCCCCATCATTCTCCTCCTCCTCTTCGTCCACCACCTCTTCCAGGAGAGTTCCCTGATCAGACAATGGCTGACTGTCATCAAGGCTTCCCTCCTTCTCGGCTGCAGACACCAGCTCCTTAATGTGCGTCAAACTTTGCATCAGCAGACGCATTAGTGGGATGCTCATGCTTATGATGGCGTCGTATACACTTACCAGTCATGTGCATTCCTCAAAACACTGAAGGACTTGTGAGAGGTCTTGGAGCTTCGACCACTGCACACCAGACAACTCCATGTCTGCCATCAAACTGCCTGCCCGTGTATGTGTATCCTCCCACAAATTAATTACAGCACGCCTCTGTTCACACAGCCTCTGAACCATGTGCAGTTTGGAGTTCCACCTTGTTGCAATGTCGATTATTAGGCGGTGCTTGGGAAAATTCAGCGATCGCTTATGGTTCAGCATACGGCTGGAGTGTACGAGCGACCGGCGGATGTGCAAGCAAAGTCTTCACACCTTCAGCAGCAGGGCTGGTAACTCCGGATAATTGTTGATGAAGTACTGCACCACCAGGTTCAAGGTGTGAGCCAGGCAAGGTATGTGTTTCAGTTCTGAAAGGGCTATGGCAGCCATAAAATTCCTTCCGTTATCACTGACTACCTTGCCTGCCTCAAGATGTACACTGTCCAGCCATGACTGAGTTTGTTGCTGCAAGTACTCGGCCAGTACTTCCGCGGTGTGCCTGTTGTCGTCCAAACACTTCATTTCTAACACAATGTGCTGACGCTTACCACGAGCTGTTCAATAATGGGACACCTTGTGTGCAACACTGGCAGCTGCGGATGGAGTGGTCGGGCGACTGCGCTCTGTGGACGAGCTTTCGCTTCTGGAGGAGGAGGAGGAGGAGGGGTGGCGAATGCCTACAGCCAACTGTTTCCTAGACCGTGGGCTAGGCAGAACTGTCCCACTATGGCTGTCCCCTGTGGACCCTGCATCCACCACATTAACCCAGTGCGCCATTATGGACAAGTAACGTCCCTGGCCATGCCTACTGGTCCATGCATCTGTTGTGAGGTGCACCTTTCTACTGACTGATTGCCTCAGTGCATGGACAATGCGGTCTTTGACATGCTGGTGGAGGGCTGGGATGGCTTTTCTCACAAAGAAGTGTCGACTGGGTATGTCATAGTGTGGTACTGTGCAAGCCATCAGGGCTTTGAAAGCTTTGCTTTCAACCAACCGGTAGGGCATCATCTCTAACTAAATTAGTATAGCAATGTGGGCGTTCAAACCCTGTATACACGGATGAGAGGATGAGTACTTTCTTTTCCTAACCAGAGTCTCTCGTAGGGTGAGCTGGACTGGAGAGCTGCATATGGTGGAACTAGCGGGGGTGGTGGTGGACATGGCAGATTGCCAGAGGGTTGGTGATTGTATTCTTGATGTTGGCCTACATACAGTGTTTCCTACCAAGAATCTTGTGATTCCCTGACTGCATTGGCCTTGCGATGATAGCTCCACATATGCTGCTGGTGTTGTCCTAACCGGTGGGCTTACAGTGAGGGAAGCAATGTAGCGTTGTTGACTACCTTCATTCTGAGCATGTGCACCAACGGAGCCGGACGTTTGGTAGTTAGTCCAGGCTTGCAATTGCATGCTGGTTAAATGTCTAAGCATGCACGTTGTATTTAAATTTTGGAGATTCTTCCCTCTGCTAAAGGTCTTTGAGCATTTCTTACAGATAACTTTGCACTGATCATTCGGATCTTGGTTAAAAATTCCCACACTGCACTCTTCCTACTATGGAATACTTTTTCAGGCATTGCACGCTGTGTTACTTTAACCAGATGGCCACGCTGTCTTAAAACTGTTTTTGGTTTTGACAAACGTTTTTGGCCAGATACGGGCCTGCCAGATGAAAGCTGTTGCGATGTAGATGGCTGCTGCGGATTATCCTTCTCCTTTTCTGAGCTACTGGCACCCTCTTCCCCCAATGGCTGCCAATCTGGGTCATCAACTGGGTCATCTATCACCTCCTCTTCAATTTCATGTGCACCTTCCTCTGTGTCACCGTGTAAGGTGCTATAGCATTCGGGACGGGGTACCATAGTCTCATCAGGGTCAGATTCTGGCTCAGTACACTGTGAGGGCAATGTAGTGATCTGAGTCAATGGAACAGCATAATAATCTAGCTGTAGCTGTGCATCTGTGCACTCCATGTTCGATTCATCTTGTAATGGGCTTTTAATAATAATCTTTATTTTTATATAGCGCTAACATATTCCGCAGCGCTTTACAGTTTGCACACATTATCATCACTGTCCCGAATGGGGCTCACAATCTAGAATCCCTATCAGTATGTCTTTGGCTTTTAACAATTTCCCTCTCTAACCCAGGCACGGTAGGTGTAAAGAGCTCCATGGAGTAAACTGTAGTGTCGGCTGCCGCATCCTTCACTTTTGTTTTGGGTGAAGGACACAAGGAAGCGATTTGTTCCTGACTGGGAGCATCCACTGACGACTCGCTGCTTTTATATTTCGAACTTTCGGAAGAGAAGGCAAAAGAGCTAGAGACTGAGTCAGCAAGGAAAGCCAAAACTTTTTCCTGCTGCTCCGGCTTTAAAAGCTGTTTTCCTACTCCCAGATAAGGGAGCCTTCGAGGTCTTGTGTAGCCAGATGATGACGCTGGCTCAACACCTCAAGCCTTTGGTGCTATTTTACTTTTCCCACTACCACCAGATGCTCCACCACCACCACCATCAGTACCAGCTGGCAACGACCGCCCATGGCCTCTTCCACCAGACTTCCTCATTTTTGTAAAAATCTTACCAAAATAACAACCGTTATATGGTACTGTGAAACAAGGTAGAAGGTGTATATAAACTTTTTGAGAATTTAAATCTCCCTTTTTTGGGGGGGAGACTGCAACAAAACTCAGGCATATTGTATTACACTACACAATGTAAGTGGCAGAACGTGGCTGGAAGATGTACGACAAACTAACAGAACTGTGACATAGATCCACTTAGTGGCAATTTAAATCTCCCTTTTTTGGGGGGTAGACTGCAACTAAACGCAGGCCCAGTGTATTACACTACACAATGTAAGTGGCAGAACGTGGCTGGAAGATATACGACAAACTAACAGAACTGACGTAGATCCACTTAGTGCCAATTTAAATCTCCCTTTTTTTGGGGGGGAGACTGCAACAAAACACAGGCCCAGTGTATTACACTACACAATGTAAGTGGCAGAACGTGGCTGGAAAATATATAAAAAAATACAAGTGCTGTAGTACAATTTCAATCTCCCTACAATGATCTCAGGACAAGTATGGCAGTAATAAAAAGGACTGCTGCACACAAAAGTGCAGACAAGTAAACAAGAGAACTGTGCAGAAAGGAGCAACAGGATTTTTGCTTTTAAAAAAGCAGTTGGTTTGCACAGCGGCGTACAAACAGCAATGCAGCTATCAGGGAGCCTTATAAGGCAGCCTAATAAGCTACAGCGCTGATGCACAAAAATATAAACTCCACTGTCCCTGCAAAGAAAAGGTGGTGTTGGACAGTGGAAATCGCTACAGCACAAGCAGTTTCGGGGCTTAATCTTCCCTCCCTAACTATATCCCTTCTTCTGATGCAGCTGCAGCAACCAGAAAGCAAGCCAATCACTGTCATGCCCTTCTCTAAGATGGTGGGGACCGAGACCTATGTCATCACGCTGCCCACACTCTATGTCCTCCTTCATTGGATTGTAAGAGGGTGAACTGTAGTCCCACTGAGAGGGCACTAGGACCCTGTGGTTTTTGCCTGTTGCAGCAGAGGACAGACCTCCCAGAGACAATGTGTGCTGCGGGGTGGGGTCTAGTGTCTCGAGTGTAAAGTGAAAGTGAGAAGTGAGAGCTGAGAGAGAAAAGGCGGGAAGAAAAGGAGAAGCTGCTGTGAGATCTTAAAAAGAGACTGTGTGGATTTACTGCAAGTGTTTTTGGAGGAAAAGAAGCTTTTGAGATACTTTTTGTTGCTAACGTTCCCCTGGAGAAGAGCTAACCTTTTGTTTAACTCTGTGAGAGACTTGTGTGGCTAACGTTCCCCTGGAGAAGAGCTAACCTTTTGTTTAACTCTGTGAGAGACTTGTGTTGCTAACGTTTCCTGGAGAGGAGCTAACCCTTTATCTAAGTAAAGACGGAGACTTTGCTAAGAACCCAGTACGAATTTGGAAGTCTGTGGATTCCCTGTGCATTGAGTGGAGGAACAAGTCTGGACAGACTGCTGATACAGAGACGGACGGATTGTCGTGGAAGCATTCCTAGGAGCTACAGAAGCAGAGACTACATCGTGAGACCACTAACTAAGTCCCCGGCGTTTGGGCTCGGCATCGGCCGACAAGACAAGAGGAGCTTGCTGTAACTTATTGGCGCTGAAGATAAGGATTGGCTGCAGCCTGTGCGGATTCCTGCCTGAGAGGAAATCCATTTCAGGATACGGTACCATAGTTATAGATACCCGGGTATCTCTGCTCAGAGTGTAAAATTGTTACTTTAGAGGTGTATCTTATATTAGAGTTGTGTAAGTTATACTCAATGTGCCATTCCAGGGGCTCCCTTAATAACACTACATTCAATTTACACTTGTTCCTGTTTTTAGTTGCCTGTTAGGTAAATTTCTTACTAGTCTGTTGTAGTACACAGTTCTCAGGAGACCTTGGAGTGGCACAGTGATTTCAGCTGCTGCTGAATTAGTGTATCTTTGGGGTGCATCTGCCTTAATATTCTCCATATTACCTTGATTAATTTGCCTTTGAGTAAATACCGTTGGAGATTTCTGCCTTGGTCTTGGTTTGTGACTCACTGGATCTTATTCGGACCTCTGGTCATTACATTTTTGGCGTAGTCGGCAGGATCCAGTGTTTGTCATGGACGGAGGCGAGGGTGGAAATGACCCCGCTGTATCCGCATCCTCCTCGGGGGTTGGGGTTCCCCTGGCAGCCGCTGCGACTCCGGGAGGGTATGTGCCTGTAGGAGCTTTACTTCAGCACATGCCGAAATACGATGGGCGCAATATGGCGTTGCAAGATTGGGCTGAGAGAATCCGGAGTATTCTGCGCATGTGTAATTTGACCCCCGCGTTACGCGCTGAGCTGGCATTAAATGCACTGGAGGGTGATATTAGGCGTATGGTGATGGTGCGCCCAGAATCAGAGAGGGATACATTAGAAAAGATTTTGGAACTGTTAGAGGGGAGTTTGGGGGGCCGAGCGCGTGTGGCCCAGCTTCGGTCCCTATTCTTTAATCGTCCCCAGAGAGAGTGTGAGTCCCTGATGCAGTACTCTAATATTTTACAAGAGATGTTGAATGAGATGCAGCGACTAGACCCGGGGGCCATGGGGGCGTTCCGGGAGGTAGACCGCTTGCTCCGGGACCAATTCATCACCGGTTTAGCCCATAGACTTCTCCGGGACAAGCTGTTGGAAATGGCCCGGGTTGCACCAGAGTTATCTTTCTGGCAGATTTACCGAGCTGCAGTGGAAAGGGAAGAGAAATCA